>NC_084737.1:28795295-28982795 GCF_033978785.1 Entelurus aequoreus
ACCAAATCCCCCCACACATCAACCCCCCCCCTCCGTGCGTTGGTTGAGTGGAAGAGTTAGGGCTGCATGGGATTCTGGGTATTGGTACCGTCAGTGTAAGATGTGTGGCTGCTGAGTTAGTACGCCTTGCTGTCACTTACGTGAGCAAGCTGAAATTGCATTCTACGTGTGGTCGAGCAGGTACACTGTTAGGGCAGACTGTAGAGGGCGCCAAATGCAGTGTCATCACGCTCTGATATTCGGGAGTCTCCCGGGAAAAGTGAGAGGGTTGGCAAGTATGACGCTATCAAGCGCCATTCATTCAAAACTCGCGGGCTGCACTAACATCAAATTTCCACATTAAAGTGCGTGCCGGTGCGTGTGTCGGAGACCCCTGGTTAACATAGCACAAAGCATTTAAGCTTTGTATGCAGTATTTTTCATTTTAAATTTTAATTTTTTTTTTGTGGCTCCCATTACTTTCTTTAATTTGTGAAACTTGCCAAAATGGCTCTTTGAGTGGTAAAGGTTGCCGACCCCTGGACTATACCCTAGGGAGGTAAGATATACAGTACAGGCCAAAAAATTGGACACACCTACTTATTCAATGTGTTTTCTTTATTTTCATGACTATTTACATTGTAGATTGTCACTGAAGGCATCACAACTATGAATGAACACATGTGGAGTTATGTACTTAACAAAAAAAGGTGAAATAACTGAAAACATGTTTTATATTCTAGTTTCTTCAAAATAGCCACCCTTTGCTCTGATTACTTTTTCGCACATTCTTGGCATTCAAGAGGTAGTCACCTGAAATGGTTTTCACTTTACAGGTATGCACTTGAAGCCCATCGAGAGAATGCCAAGAGTGTGCGAAAAAGTAATCAGAGCAAACGGTGGCTATTTTGAATTTTTTTTTTTATATATTGAATTGGCCTGTACTGTAAGTGTGACAAAATGATTCTATTTGCAAAGTTGTAGTTGTTTAAAATAACACAAAACCAATTTCAATATTTCAACAGAGCTGATAGTCGCTAATTTTAAATTTGGTTTTCTATTGAACACTTGGAAAACATAATTTACAACGCAGGTTGCAGGGTTTCGAGTGCAACGAATTGTAATTCTGTCAATGGTTTGTGTCCCATCATTTCAAAGTTGTGACAAGCTGAAATGTATGTGTTGGAGCAATGCTGGCTTTCACGTCTCAAGTGCTTGTCTTGTCTCTCTCGCAGCTGAAAGCTGGTTCCACTTCCTCAGAAGGAGGCCATATGAAGGGTTGGGGGGGGGTCAAGGATTTGACACCGCTCGCAACACCCATCCTTTCTTTCTTTCTGCCCACCGACATGTCTCACTATGTTATCAGTGCAGGAAGAGGCAGGGTGGTGCATTGTGACGTGGCTGTGCACACACACACACACACACACACACAAACACACACACACACACACACACACACACACACACACACACACACACACACACACACACACACCGCTCGGTTAAACTTTGCTCAAACATTTAAAAGAAATATAGATCACCTGAAACGTGCACATGAACATGGTGACCATGCGGTTGTAAGAGAAGTGTCGGACAATAGACCGAAGAGGGCGGAGCTTCCTGACCCCAGACAAGCAGGTCAAAGGTTAGATATGATGCGCTGCCTTGTTTGGTTTTTAACACAAAAAAAAAACGTACTTTCTAGCTCCTGTCCGCGGCCCTTTAGACCGGCGTAACATTCAAAGAAACAAAAAGGTCTGCACGTGTGAGGCAAGCGTGGCGCGAGCGTGCGCACACAGAGTGCAAGACATTATCAGTTGATTAGCCAGCGAGTCTCGCCTTTTTCCTGTCACTGCCTCAGTTATTTGCGAACACACAAACGAGGCCCCTAATTCATTTTGGCATACGGTTCAAACGGACGACCGTCAGGAAAGCTAGTCTGTCTCTCTTTCCCCCCGTTCATTCTTCTATTTTGACAATAAAGATAGCGTATCTCATCCCGTTACAAGCTGCCTTGTCCGAGATACGCCTAAAAACCAGTCTAATGGTGTGTGTGTGTCACCCAATGGGACAGCTGCAACACATTGATTGCACAACCATGTAAGGTTGTGTTTCCCGGACTAAATCAAGACTGATCTACAAGGGTGAATGAGTCCAATATGCTTGGCTCGACAATTGATCCTATACCAAGTTTGCTGTAACAAAAATCCTAGGATTTTTGACCCTTTTAATGCATATGTATACTCGCTGATATACCACATACTGACATACACACGTTTACAAGTGTCTTAGTTGCTGGTTACTGGGGTTCAATTCCCACCTTCTACCTTCCTAGTCACGTCCGTTGTGTCCTTGGGCAAGACACTTCACCCTTTGCCTCTGATGGCTGCTGGTTAGCGCCTTGCATGGCAGCTCTCGCCATCAGTGTGTGAATGTGTGTGTGAATGGGTAAATGTGGAAATACTGTCAAAGCGCTTTGAGTACCTTGAAGGTAGAAAAGCGCTATACAAGTATAACCCATTTATCATTATTATCTTACAATGGCATTCTTTTTCTATTGTTTCAGTCTCACAAATTCCTCAGTATATTCACCAAAACATCACCGTGGAGTTATTGATTCTGTTTAGCTGATTGGAGAGCCAGCTTCCGCAGCTAGTGGGTCCATGACAATGACCTCGGTTTTGTTTGATCATCCGTTTTACTGCCTTGTTACAGGCACCATTTGGAAACAATTATACTACTGCTACTACTACTACTACTACATTTGACTTATAAGGCACTAGGGTTGTACGGTATACCGGTATTAGTATAGTACCGCAATACTAATGAATCATATATACTGCCTCTGAAAAGTACCGGTATGTTACTGCATACGTCAGCAGACTAATTAGGAGCCTTTGTTTGTTTACTTACTAATAAAAGACAAGTTGTCTTGTATGATCACTATTTTATTTAAGGACAAACTCGCAATAGGAAACATATGTTTAATGTACCGTGAGATTTTTTGTTTTAAATTAAGCCAATAATGCAATTCTTTGTGGTCCCTTTTTATTTAGAAAAGTACAGAAAAGTATCGAAATAATTTTGGTACCGGTACTGAAATATTGTTATCGGGACAACGCTATAAGGCGCCTTTCTAGACATTCAACGACACCGTACCAAAAAAATAAAAATTAAGATATGTAAATAAACATTTCCAAAATCTTTGTGTAAATAGTAGGGCTGTGAATCTTTGGGTGTCCCACGATTCAATTCAATATCGATTCTTGGGGTCACGATTCGATTCAAAATCGATTTTTTTTCAATTCAACACGATTCTCGATTCAAAGACTATTTTTTCCCGATTCAAAAGGATTCTCTATTCATTCAATACATAGGATTTCAGCAGGATCTACCCCAGTCTGCTGACATGCAAGCAGAGTAGTAGATTTTTTTGTAAAAAGCTTTTATAATTGTAAAGGACAATGTTTTATCAACTGATTGCAATAATGTAAATTTGTTTTAACTATTAAATAAACCAAAAATATGACTTATTTTATCTCTGTGAAAATATTGGGCACAGTGCGTTGTCAAGCTTATGAGATGCGATGCAAGTGTAAGCCACTGTGACACTATTGTTCTTTCTTTTTTTTTTATAAATGTCTAATGATAATGTCAATGAGGGATTTTTAATCACTGCTATGTTGAAATTGTAACTAATATTGATACTGTTGTTGATAATATTAATTTTTGTTTCACTACTTTTGGTTTGTTCTGTGTTGTGTGTGTGTCTCCTCTCAATTGCTCTGTTTATTGCAGTTCTGAGTGTTGCTGGGCCGGGTTTGGTTTTGGAATTGGATTGCATTGTTATGGTATTGCTGTGTATTGCTTTGTTGGATTGATTAATTAAAAAAAAAAAAAAAAAAAAAAAAAATTTTTTTTAAATTAAAATCGATTTTTTAAAAATTAGATTAGATTCTGAATCGCAAAACGTGAGAATCGCAATTCGAATTCGAATCGATTTTTTCCAACACCCCTAGTAAATAGCTAATTTCACAACGGTGCGGCTAATATGGGGATCAATTATTCGAAAATTTAGTGGGTGCAGGTTATATACCGGTGCGCTCTGTAGTACGAAAAATACGGTATGTACATTTCAACGATTTTTGCTGGAATCGGCAAACACTCACAGCTCCAATATCAGAATCGTATCAAAAGTGAAAAAGTCGTATCAGGAATACCCGGATAAATCCATCCATTTTCTACCGCTTATTCCCTTCGGGGTCGCGGGGGGCGCTGGAGCCTATTTCAGCTACAATCGGGCGGAAGGCGGGGTACACCCTGGACAAGTCGCCACCTCATCGCAGGGCCAACACAGATAGACAGACAACATTCACACTCTAGGGCCAATTTAGTGTTGCCAATCAACCTATCCCCAGGTGCATGTCTTTGGAGGTGGGAGGAAGCCGGAGTACCCGGAGGGAACCCACGCAGTCACGGGGAGGACATGCAAACTCCACACAAAGATCCCGAGGCCGGGATTGAACTCACGATGTATTTTCATAAATTCCAAAATATATAGCATATCTGCTTGACGTATGATTTCAAAGCAAGTTAATCAAATTGCACAGTCACCATAATTTTCTACCATATAAAAACTGCACAGTTTTTCCATTTACAGTTAATGCTGTAAAAAACAACATAAAAACAGTTCAATTATGGCAACTGAGGTGCTGTTATTTGTCTGCAAAATCTAAGATTTTTTTTAGTTTACACAAAAAATAGTAAATTCATAAGCAATTGTGCAATAATATCATGAGGTGAATCATTATACTTTTATATTCATATATATTCACTGTTACAAGCGGCCCTCTGAAGGCAGCCATAACTGCGATGTGACCCTCAATGAAAACAATTTCGACACTGCTGCTTTGAGATTAGGCAATAGTTGGTTTGGTTTTATTTCTAAACATGAATAGAGATACAATATGATGCATCAAACATCATAATCCACACATTGTCATTTCTCTTTACAACATGCTCGAAAAGGAATAGAAAGAAGCAAAACTTATTTAATCCTACTCCTTTTCCATTCTATAGCAATTAGTAACCCAGCGGCGTTTCTGAGTGTTGTTGATAAATGGCTTTCGCTTTGCATAGTAGTTTTAAAAAAATTTTATTTACAAATGTTAGACTTAAAATTTTAGAGCATCCCCAACTTCAACCCAATCCTATCTTTACAATACTTAAGATAGAAATGTACAAAGCAAAAATACTATACAATACCAAAACAAAGGAAAACCAAAAATGTATGCAAGCAAAAGTAATAGTTTGTTTTATAATAATAATAGACAGGATTTAGGGCAGGACTGTGGAACAGGGTTTAGTGCATGTGCCTCACAATCCCTGGGCTCTGGGTTTTTGTGTGGAGTTTGCATGTTCTCCCCGTGACTGCGTGGGTTCCATCCGGGTACTCCAGCTTCCTCCCACCTCCAGAGACATGCACCTGGGGATAAGTTGATTGGCCCTTGTGCGTGAATGTAAGTGTGAATGTTGTCTGTGTTAGCCCTGTGTTCAGGTGGCGACTTGTCTGGCCGCATGCAGCGGGGATAGGCTCCAGCACCCCCGCAACCCAGAGAAGGACAAACAGTAGAAAATAGATGGATTGGGGCGACTTGTCCAGGGTGTACCCCGCCTTCCGCCCGATTGTAGCTGAGATAGGCTCCAGCGCCTCCCGCGACCCCGAAGGGAATAAGCGGTAGAAAATGGATGGATGGATGGATTTATAGTGCTTTCCTAGACACTCAAAAGTGCTTTACAGTGAGAACTGAGAACCAATCATTTCATCACTCCACATTTGCTCCTGGTGGTAAGCTACATTTGGAGCCACGTCTGCCAACTTAACAGACCACCACCAAACTTGTTTAACCTTTGTGACGCTGAGCAAACCCATCAATAATGCATAAGTGTCTCTCAACGCATCTTTACATCTGGTTATTTGTGTCACTTCCTCACAGCTTCAGCAGCTACCAGATATGCAGAAATGTTACTGCAGCATTTGAGTTCATTTCCTCTCTGCAGGGGAAACACAATACAAAACAAAACCCAAAGCAAATAAGCTTGATTAAGACATCCAAAGAAACAAAACAAAAAAATGCCAACAAAAATCACTGGAGACAAATTAATCAACCGTCGGCCTTTTCTTGAACTGACTTCAGAAAAACGGGAGGAAATGCACAACAGGCAAGGAAAAGTGATGGAAGACGGCGGTGGGTGGTTGGTCGCGACGTGAAAGAGAGAATGTCAGTTGTACTGCTGATTCGAGATTTTGTTGTTTTTATCTGGCACTCGCATCGGAGCAGGGAAAGCGTGGGTTATGGCTTTAGTGGCGTCGCAGCTGGATGCTGCTGAAAGACAGGCCACAATATGGCTTTCTTCTTGAGCTGATTAAAGAAGTGTAACAAACGAGTGAAAGGATGTGGAAGACAAATACCCACAACTGATAAGACAAGTGTCGGCAGTTTGTAAAAGGTTACAGTTTCAAAAAAGGCATTCAAATTTTATAAAAAACAGGACAATGTTTATTGGGTTTTGCTGTTAAAGCAACAAAAGGTAAAGTGTTTTAAAGTAAACAAGCATATTCTGCAATCTTTGAGAACAACTCTAAAGATTTTGCATCTCAGCTGTATCACATTTGTCATAAACTGAACAATTGTAATAAAAGGGATGTGTTCCTTCCACAATGCCCTAACATTTTAACAGTATATTACAAAGATTGTGATGCCAGTCAGAAAAGAAAGGAAAATCAATTAAAAAAAGAAAAGAAATGTGAGACCCCAGAGTGCTCCCTATACACACACAATGCACATTCAATCAAAAGGCAGAATAAAAGAACCACACAACAGAGGTTGATGTTGAACTTGAAATACGCTGCCCCCTGCTGGTCAAACCAACAGCTAATTACCTGCTGATACAGCAGCAAAGGAAAAATGTGACAAGGGATCACCAGCAGTGTCAGCTTACAGCTGATGAACTGGCACAAGACAGCTATGTATGACTAAAGCTACTAAAACACATCGACGCTGTACACTTCACAGAAATTATTGCCATTTTAAATCACTACTGGTATTGTTAAAAAAAAGTGTGCTTTTATTTTAAAATATTGCACTTACCCACAAAACAATGCAATCACAATTCACAGTTTGGTTGGTCTAAGTTACAGGTCCCTCCAAGTTTTACTTGGAAATCAAGGCATTAGACAAAACGTAAAGCTTTCTTTTAGTCAAGGAGTAAACTGTGTGACTGACAGTCACTCAGGTAAAGTTTGTCCAAAGATAAACAATTGAGAAAAGTTAAGCATCTCAAATGTCTTCAACCCCTGTTCAACCTATGGATCCCACAAACCACACATACCATTTGCTCCGTGTAGCTTCCCCCTCAAGGACTGATCCTACGCCAGCTCAGTGTGCGGCTCATGTGCAACACCCGTAAAGAGAAAAGTGCGGCGAAGTCAGAAAAACAGAGTACTATCTGCCTGGAGCAGGAAGAGGAAATTAACTCAGAGCTCCAGCATTACCTTTTAAAATACCTTTGCTGAATTGTAGCTTTCAAAAGCTCCTTTAGGGGTTAGATTGGCAGTGATGCCAATGTATATGGCTTAATTCCATCAGTCCTGTGCATGTTGCATTGAGCTGTCTTTAGAGGTTATATGACTGCACAGTCTTCAATATTTTGATCCTCAAACATATCTGAGCAGAACACCCACTGCACAAACTGAACTGGACTCATCACCTTAGGTCTCTTCGTTTAGCACAAGCAGATTGTCCATGTTGACGATGGTGCTGAATTGTTCAAGCCTTTAGTCAAAAAGGTGCACATTTGGTTCACTTGTTAGGAAAATATTTTTTTTTTGTAATAAGTCACTGGATTTTAGACAGCCCACTTGCCAGGAGGAGTCTGAATGGGACAGTGGAGCGAGACACAGTTAAAGGTAGTCTGTGGAGACCTGCAAAGAATAAATAAATGCAATTAAAATAGTGCACAATTATTGGGTGGAGTGCAAAACTAGGGAAAATAGCCGTGTAGGTAAAAGGAGAGACGTTTTAGCATGGAACAAAAGTGAGTTGGGAGGCAATGGGAAAGTGAGTGGCCTTAGCAAAGAGATGCTATCTGAACTGCAAGAAAGGCAGACTGCGTGTGTGCTTTGAGGGCTTGTTTGTGTTGGGTGGAGGGTTCAAGGGTGTGTGTGCTGCAAGGGGTCTAGGGCGGTGGGCCTAAAGGTCCCCAAGGGGATCTGAATCTCCTCCTGTCCTTTTACACTTTCCTGTAAGAATTGTATTTTTTTCTATCTAAGGAAAAGCGGCCAGCCCACAGGGAAATGGGGCCAAAGCTGGGAAAACCAACGACACACCATTCAAGTGCTTTCAATATCAGCTCAGACCACCCACACATAAAAAGTAGTACATTTTGGCACACATAATGATAATGCGGAGTTACTGACCAAATGCACGAATAAGTTCTCTCTGTACTGCCCATGTGACCGTCTTGATCAGGGAGGCAGAGGTAAGACCAGCAAACAGCATGTTGTATAAAAAGACAGCATAGAAGTTCCCGAGCCAGTTATACCGTCCAAAGTCTCCCAGTAGATCGAAGCGTGTGATCCCTAAAAACAGAGGAGAATAAACGTTAGAGAAAACACACAAACTTGAAGAAGAAGCAAAGACTAAAACGCCCTCTTGTGACAGATGTCAAAACTACAAGTGTAAGATGCAAACATGGCAACCTGTTACTACCTTTGTTTGTTTACTAGAGATGGGTATTGTTTACATTTTAACCGATACAGGTACCAGACTGTTACTTTGAAACAGTGTCCTCACATCTACTTTAAATGGGAATGCAAGACAAAAATATTGTTTCTTTTAAAGCATTGCATTTTTACTTTTACTAAATTGTGTGACATGCATGTTGAACACATTGAGAATTTATATGCTTCAATAATATAAATAAAATGCTATGTAATGCAATTAACGGTATGAAATAAAATCCATGATATATTGTCATAATTATCGTAACAAAATCAGCAGCATTACAAAACACAATGTGCCAAAAAACAACTTGCTTGTGTTAAAAATTTAGAGGTTTGTGAATGCACCTTACTCGCCGTGATCGTGATTGGCGGATAATGAGAAAGTGTTAGTGTGGAAAGCGATGACAAAATGTGTGTATGCACGGTTGAAACTGAGCGGTGCTGTTGGCGTATTAAGGTTAAAAAGAGCAGACTCTGTGGGCTTCTGTCAGGACGCTACATTAATCACAAGACATTACTTTTGTAATGTCTTACTTACGTTCTGAAGCACTCTGCTCTATTTTAGCACAGACTAGAGGCATAGATATATTTTTTTTCTCTCTGCCTGGTTACTACTGTTTACGTCAGCACCAGTGACATTATGGAATTACAATCCTTTGTGTTTAGATTAGATTTAGATTTATTGGTCCCCTTGGGGAAATTCATTGTCACCGCCGTACATTTGAACAATAGACATTACACATCACAAAAATGTTTCCATCCTTACCAAGTGTGCGTGAAAAGACTGGAAGTGCTGAGCTTAAGATGAGAAGTGAAACACAGTTGGCGATCATCTGAAAGGAACATACATATAGTTAATATACACGACACGGGGTGGTTTGGCGTGGCTTGCTCGAGAGATACTGTACACTGCTGTACCTGTGTGAGGTTGGTGTCCTGTGCACGAGGCACTAGACCAGTGAAGAGCGGAGAGCTATAGAATCCTACTACTGAGGACACCATTAGATAGCTGTTAGGCATTTATAAAGGACAACACTCAAATTAATGTTTGTTTTAACAGTGGAAACCATCAGGTTGTAAATAATATAATGTATGAATGTACAGTCTATGTCAATACAAGCTTATGACTATGTAATCATATTTGCATTGCTTTAAAGGATACAGGATGAGGACAACTTGAACTGCTGCACCCAGTGAACCAAACATTGAGAAGGAGGCCATTCCAAGGTGAGGGTCCTAAATACACAGAAAAACATCAGTCATCAACATATATACAGAGGAAATATTTAAAAGTCTCAATAAATCCTTACTTCCATTCCTCTGGGCATAGCAGTCTCATCAAGGAGTAACTCCAACACATTGAAACAGACCATCAGTACACACATCCCCTAAAAGAGACAAAACATTACAATCTTCAAATGGAAACCTAAAAAAAAAATGTGACTCCAAATAAGCCTGTAAGAATCTAACAAATGCTTACTGTGAGGGCAAGGAGCATAAGCATGGCCAATGGATAACCCAAGTTTCTCTGCCATGCTGAAGCTTTCCTCCGTGTCTCTGTAAAGACATCAACAGGATAAGCAGCACCGTAAACACTGTTGGAGGAGTCAAACACACCTAAGGCGATGCGCTGTGTCCGGACTGTTTGGTGCTCTTTCTTCATCGCCTCCATGTTCAGCTTGACCCAGCATGACTGAGAACTGCCACCTTCAACCAGACAAATATCAGCTTAACACGTATATAAGGTAATGGTAGAAGACGGTGCGCTAAAGGGCTCCTACTCACATTTCAGTTTCCTGGACAGCGAGTCCTCCTCGAAAGTGGTGCAGCTGAGAGTATCTTCTATGTCTTCAAACAGCTGTGGGAAATTGGTCAAATCAGTGACTCCATGAACAATTCCCAATTCAGATTGACTATGCATGTATGACATTGTCACTCACCCGGGGTTTGACCAAGAGGCTGCCGGTTACACTAAACATTCGCGACAATCCAAAAGGAGTACACACTAATGAAAGAAACACAGGTGATGTGAACACATTATAATGTCAGTGGCTTTGAACCAATCATTACATTTTGATGGACACCTACAAAGTAGTAGCAGCACTCCAAAAAAAGAGATTCCCGAGTACAAGTAGGGAAGGTAATACTCCCACAGGTCTGCAAATCAGACATAAATACAATGTATTTTACATTGGTATCAACTGTTGCCACTGAAAAAACGAGTACTGTAAAACACAGAAGACTCACCATAGAGGCTCTTCCTCGCCATGTTGTCATGGAGAAAGGCTGATGCCACCCATACAATGCCCAACACAAGAAGAGCTAGCAGCAGCAACAGGACAACTGCTTCATATACTCGCGCCATTACCCCCTTTACATAAACAAAAATTGGTTATTATGCAATCACAGAAGCTATCTGGTTTAGAAAGCAATGTTTAATTAAAGATGCAGTACTGTTAACACCATCACCTTTTTGGACCCCACAAACCCTTCAGACTCAGTGAAGAAGTAGGCAAAGGGCATGAGGAAGACCAGGGACAGATTGGAGAAAAGGAACACTAGGTTCCACAATCCTAAAAAAAAACAAAAAAACACAAAATAATAAAGAGAAGAAGAAATGTTTCAAATAATTAGTCTTCTATTATCAGTAATGTGATTGCATTACATAAATCCACCATAGGGAGGCATAGTTTTGCTATCTTTTTTTGCTAGTCATGTGTAATTATTGGGAGAAAGAAAAAACTAAAATCATAAAATGTTTGTTGTATTTTTGGACTTTTAAGTATATCCTTACCATAAACTATCAGCCGACTAGGGTACTTCTTTTCCCACCTATAACAATCGCACCAGTTGGGTCACAGGCATGAATAATATAGATTTAGAGATTGTAACTTTAACGTGATCTTTCTGCTGTGTTTACTTCTGATCGTCACAGATAATTTTGATTAGGGTGACTAAGAAAAACGCAAAAATATACCATGGATAAGCGATCCATTGAGCCATTGCATGTAGTAGCTCTGTGGGAAGGTGAGCAGCACCTCATTGGAGAGAATTGAGATGGGCAGAAGCAGCACGGCACATACTGCAACTGACAACGTGAACGTACATAACCACAGCCTGCAAGAGAAGAAAAGAAGTGCTGTTAAATAAGAGTAATACTCTGCTCAAATCACACTTTTAACTTTAATCTGGTCGTGCACTCAGGTTCCCTCTAATTCTTCATGTGTGAGCAAAGGCAAAAACTCCCTGAGCATTCAGTGGAGCACATGTGAGCAACAACACGGTGGCCATACCAGCAGCACACCTGTCCCAAACATGACACTGATGCAGGTTAAATGTCCTATTATAATCAAATGACAGTCATTTCCATGAGACAAATTTCTAATATAAGTGATTTGGCCCACTTACAATGAAAATAATAAACGGCTCATGGGTTACAGTACAGAGCATAGAGCGTGCCAGCAACTTGAAAGTTCCAGGTTCATTCCCTGCCTCTGCCATCCCAAGTCACTGCCGTTGTGTCTTTGGGCAGGACAGTTCACCCTTGCTCCCAGTGCCGCTGGTGTATGAATGTTTGGTGGTGGTCAGAGGTAACCTGACTCTCACCAGATCCTTGTAGTTCGCTGAGCTCCACACAAGGATCTGGGACTTCTCAATAGGAGATATATTTCAGAAGGCGGGGCCTTGTAAAAAAATAATTGTATGTGATTGGATAAACCACTTGTCCGTTATCTTGAATGACATGCTACTTCAACCACTCACATCGAAATCAACCCGTGACGTTGATTAGAGTGACGCTGGGAAATCCAAAACAGAACAGCCGACATATTGGATAACGACAGAGCGAAAAGTTAATAAATGCCTTCAAAACCGTTCTCTGTTCATCTTTTAAAGAATTAACATGCGATAGATTCGACAAAACAGTTGCAATAGCAGAATCAATGTCAGCACACGACTCCTCACTGCGTGCCGCCATTGTTGTTTGAATCAAACAGTCGTTTCGGCGCTACGTCACCTCTATAAAATCCCGCCCGGCGATCCTGATTGGTTCATTATTTTTTGCTATCTTGAAGGAGTTTGCATTGCCCTCGAGCCCAGATCTCAGCTCAGCGAACTACAAGGACCTGGCGATAGTCAGGTTAGGTCAGAGGTGCCATAGGAAAAAATTGGCAGGGACGCTTCAGTCAGTCTACCCCAGGGCAGCTGTGGTTACAAATGTCGCTTACCACTACCAAGGTGTGAATGTGGAGTGAATGAATGATGGGTTCTCACTCCTCTGTGCGCGCTTTGAGTGTCTAGTGCAGGTGTCTGCAACCTTCACCACTCAAAGAGCCATTTTGACCCGTTTCACAAATTAAAGAAAACAATGGGAGCCACAAAACTGTTTTGAAATTTAAAATGAAATAACACTGCATACAAAGTTTTTTTTTGCTTTGTGCTATGTATAAACCAGGGGTCTCAGACATGCGGCCCGCACCTTACTATGAAAATGTAATGTTAGTGCGGCCCGCAAGTTTTATATAATTGGCGCTTGACAGCGTCATACTTGCCAACCCTCCCGATTTTTCCAGGAGACTCCCGAATTTCAGGGCAACTATTCTCTCGAATGTCTGCTGATTTTCACCCAAACAACAATAATAAGGGCGTGCCGTGATGGCCCTGCCTCTAGCGCCCTCTACAACCTGTACATACGGCGTGCCAGCCCATTTACATGTTATAGAGGCTTCTGCAGACACACGAGTGACTGCAAGGCATACTTGGTCAACAGCCATACAGGTCACACTGAGTGTGGCCGTATAAACAACTTTAACACTCTTACTAATATGCGCCACACTGTGAGCCCACACCAAACAAGAATGACAAACACATTTCGGGAAAACATCCACACCGTAAGACAACATAAACACAACAGAACAAATACCCAGAATCCCATGCAGCACTAACTCTTCCGGGCTACATTATACACCCCCGCTACCACCAATTCCCGCCCCCCGAACACTGCCCCCCCACACATCAACCCCCTACCCCCCCTTCGTGCGTCAGTTGAGGTGGGCTGGGTTTGGTGGTAGCGGGGGTGTATAATGTAGCCCGGAAGAGTTAGTGCTGCAAAGGATTCTGGGTATTTGTTCTGTTGTGTTTATGTTGTGTTACGGTGCGGATGTTCTCCTGAAATGTGTTTGTCATTCTTGTTTGGTGTGGGTTCACAGTGTGGCGCATATTAGTAAGAGTGTTAAAGTTGTTTATACGGCCACCCTCAGTGTGACCTGTAAGGCTGTTGACCAAGTATGCCTTGCAGTCACTTACGTGTGTAAGCAGAGGCTGCATACAAAATGTGACTGGGCAGGCACGCAGATAGTATGGTGAAAAAGCGGACACGACGACAGGTTGTAGAGGACGCTAAAGGCAGTGCCATCACGGCACGCCCTCAATATTGTTGTTCGGGTGAAAATCGGAGAATATTTGCCCCGGGAGATTTCCGGGAGAGGCACTGAAATCCGGAAGTCTTCCGGAAAAATCGGGAGGGTCGGCAAGTATGCAGCTGAGCCGCATCAGAGTGGTCAAAGAGACGCATGCGGCTACGGAGCCGCGGGTTGCCGACCCCTGGTCTAGTGTATAGAAAAGCGCAATATAAATCTAATCCATTAGTATTATAGCTGTGTAGTAGTATTGTATGTTTGGGTGGGGATCCTACTTTTGAAATAATTTGTACCTCTTTCACAGATCACATTTAGTTCCCCTTAAAAAACTCCCATGTTGTACATTGGATAAAGTGAACATTCCTGTAACTTTCTGTCTGTAAAATATATATTTTTATTAGCATTCTTGTAATCTCAGTGTTTCCCACACATTCATTTATTTGTGGCGGCCCGCCACGAAAGAATTACGTCCGCCACAAATAAAAAAAAAATTTTTTAGAAATATTTTTTTTTGTCCTGTCCAGCTTCTCAGGAAAATCATATAGTTGATGTAGATGCCCATATAGGCTGTTCAGATTTACTTTACAAAAGATAAGTGTAGGATACTTCTCTTGTTGCCTTATTTGTATTTGACCACTACTGTTTTCTGTTTATTTGTTACTAGGGATGATACTCGAAACCGGTTTTCCCGGTTGTTTGATAAGAAAAGAACCGAGTCCTCGGACTCGAATCCCTTTTTGAGAACCGGTACCCGTTATCGAGACCACTATAGTAAAGAAAAAGAGTTGATTCTTTATTCGAATCCCGTCCCGAGCAGAAATGCTCCATGGGACATCACAAGAAATGACGTCACGTAGCTCAATCATTAGGCGCAGATAGCGAAAGCAGGAAAACAATGGACGGGAAAAAGCGCTCCAAGGTGTAATAAAGTTCAAAACAAAAGCTATAATCCATCGAATAACTTTACTGAGAGATTTTAGCAGGGTAAAACACATGACGAACACTTTTACGACCAACCGGAAACATAGCAACCAGGCTAGCAACGCACCTCCTTTACGGCAGCTGTCGCAACGTTCTTAAAGCAACCGCAGCACATACATATATATACACAACATACCGTATTTCCTTGAATAGCCGCAGGGGCGTTAATTAATTTAAAACCTCCTGTCACACCTGCGTTTACCGGAAACCGGCGGGATGGCCGTGCATGCGGTAATTATTTTAAAACCTCTTCTCACTCCGGCGTTTACCAAAAGGAATCCATAAAATTTAGGCGTGCGCTTTGAGTGTGATGTAAGCATACCATCATGAAAAGCACATTTAATTAAAAAAAACGTTATTATGGTCTTACCTGTACTTATAAATGGAGTCCATTTGCAGCTCCTTCTGACCAAAAGCATCGATAACTTGTTTATAGAAGTCTTCCTTATTTTCTTTCTTCAGTTTTAAAAGTCTCTGTTTCGATGGAGATATTCCTTTAATTATTACCTCCTGCTTCGATTGAAAGTCCAGTTTAGAAAACTGTTTTATTTTATGTATGTAATCCTCCATTTTAAAAGTTCAGGCAGAGGACAGAAAAAAAAATCTCTTGCTGCGTGTGTTCACTTCTTATGCAGTACCGGAAGTCGCAAGAAGGATCACTAGCGCGGCAGCGCCCTCTACCACCAGGAGGCGGGAGTCATTTAATGACTTATACAGTATTTCACACACGCAGCTACGGTATATTAATAAAACATAGCTGCTTACTGTTCTCTTTAGCATACTGTACAGGTATTCAATAGCTTGGACCTTAAATCCTACTGAAAAGCTCTTTATCTTTTTTCCTTTGTGCGATTGTAAACTACTGAAAGCAGTTTCCTCCATTTTGAAAATGAGGACAGATGCGTCACTCGTGACGTAACGAATTTGACCCGGTGGAAGTTCTAGCCATATGCTAAATATTTTGCGAAACGAGTTTGACCCGGCGAAAATTACAGACATGCGATAATAAAATTAATATTTTGCGAAACGAATTTGATCCAGCTTCAATAATAAACCGGCGATAAGGCCAAGCATGCGTTAATTATTTTGAGAAACGAGTTTGACCCGGCAGTAATTCTAGACGTGCGAATACTATATTCCCTGCGCCAATTCAAGGAAATACGGTATATCTCCTTTTTTTTAACTTTTGTTTTTCTTTCCTTGTAAACAAAACAAAAATCACACTGTATATGTGTTGTCTGTCTAATTATTAATAATGCAGACGAGGCGTGTTGGCTGAGTTCTTGACGTTTACTTTCACAGCGTGGCAACATGCAACACTTTTCGGGGCTACTGCGCATGCTCGTCACTCCCGTTGCATGCTGGGTAGTGTAGTTATATTCTCTAGCTCATAACATCTTTCCCCCTATAAAGAAATAATGTTAACTCAATAAAGTGTATTTCTTTTTTTAGCTTTAACTTTTCATTATTTAGAATTGTAACCACATTTGCAAACAACTTTTCTCTTCATAGAATTTTCTTTCAATAAAGAAATAAAGTGCAAAAATGTCAAAGCATCATAACAAACAGTTATGTCAAATAGCAGCAGAAGTGCACTTTTTGGAGAGCTGTATTATTTTCAGTTTTGTGCCCAAGGTACTGATTTTATTTAACACTATAGTATTATTTATACACCTATAGTGATCACAGAGACAGGTTGTTTTTGTGTTACTGTATATATTTGTTTCTCTGAAAAATCCCACTTAATATACTTTGGGTAACAACAGTCAATATTTATTTATTTTATTTTTTTAGGTGGGTAACAGTCAATATTTATTTATTTATTAGATTTAATTTTTTTCTTATATAATAAAAGTGAGCTTTTGTTAAACCAAATATTGTGTTTTTTTCCATATACAACAACCTATCTGGACTCGATAAGAGAATCGATAAGGAATCGGTCCGATAAGAGGATTCGATAATAGGCTCGAACTCGATAATTACTTATCAAACATCATCCCTATTTGTTACTGACTGTGGCAGGACACCTCTGACTCTGTTTCACTTTATGTTGCTGGTAAATAATATGGTTGTAGTAGTAGGCTAAAGTTAAATTATTTAGTATGCACTAATTAAAGGGGCAGAGCTTTAAGAGACATTTTAGCTTTTATATTTTATAAGATATATTTTTTGTAAGAACCACAATTAATAAATATATTTCAGTGAATAACTTATTGTTCAAATCTGTATATAAATATGTACATAATGTGTTGTAGTTATATTGTAAAATGGATGGATGGATGGATGGATGGATGGATGGATGGATGGATGGATGGACGTTTAAAACAAAACTGTTATTAATTAGTAAGTATGCATTTTTTGAGCCTTTTTAGAGAAAATCATATTGTAAATTATGCAAATTACTTGATGATGTCATGGTGACCACGCCCATAGCCACGCCCCCACCGCCACAGGTATCTTGGCAGTTTATGGGAAACACTGAATCTACTAACATTTCATGATTAATATCCACAAATATACATTCTTAATAAATGACAGTAGAATAAGCACGCATCAGATTGTGGAGTAATAGTGTAATGACCTAGCATTTACAGTTTATGTATCCAATTTTTTGTGTGGCCATAAACGCATCAGTGGCTTAGTGCTATAAGTGTGTGCGTTGGCGCAAGTGAGCAGGAGAGGGCGGCTGCTGTTGATATGACATGACAAATAGTTTTGGCATGGTTTGCACGGCAGAAAATGACCAGTTTTGCTAGATAAAAGGTTTTTACTAATGTTTTTGGTGTGGTTACGGTCGACAAACAGTTTTGATCAATAAAGTGATCGATGGAATTCCTGTGCTCTTTAAAGCGTCTCGACAGACGTTACAATAATTGAACAGTGTTGACGAACATTGTTTTATCTGTTGTGGCTGCTTGTTGTCACCGGTCACTCTGTTGCATTGCAAAATTCTACAGAACAAATTGTTATGTGTTTATTTTGTTTAGAGTTCAGATTGGATTAGATTTTGTGTGGGGCATAGATTTGCTGCATGCAGGACACGTGAGCAGTGCGCAATTGTACAGACGCGCACCTTAGAGAAATTGTTGCCGTGCGCCCTGGGTGAAAGTCTAAGAGAGTAAGATGACAGTGCCAGTGTGAAGGGACAAAGGGCAAAAGGACACGTCGCTATTAAAAACAACCAACCACTCATGCACCAACCGAGTAAGCAATAAACAACACACTGCACATGTATCTGTTCAATCACTCACAATGACAATCAACATGGGTGAAGAGAACAAATTGCCCTGTGTCAGTTAATCATTATGAGGTTTTTACTTACGCAATTTTGTTGACAGTTGCATCCTCAATATCATCTGAAAGAGAGCAAAGTGATTTCTTTTAAACAATAGGCTTAACTAACATTGAGAGTTTTAAAAAGATAAATATGAATGCAACTACATTGTGCTGAAAAAGTGATACAGAGCATTTACTTGGAACTACAAATCCTAAATTTGAAGGTGCTGAGTGAATTTCCACCTATGCCATGACCAAAATGCACATAAATGTATGGGGTGGGAAAGGAGGAAAAAAGCAGCTGTTGTCACTGGCCTCAGAGAGGTGTGTGATTTAGGGTTTTTTTGGTACATGACTTTCGTCACCAGAAATGTTGATACACAAATACAAAAAAACAACACTTAACGTACCAATACCTAGATGCACTTCATACAATCATGAAACATGAGATTACAAATATGAACAAAAGGTATGAAGAGTGATAGTTGAACATGATTGAACAGCTCTGTGCACAGCACTGTAATTTTTTTTTATGTACCCATGTTGGCCTTTTATTTAACATTGACTCCATCAACTTCAGAGTATAATGTTGCTCATCATTTAGCTGCAGGCCTAAACTGCACTGCATTTGATTGTGCAAAGCAACACATAATGTAGTCCACCTAGCCACAGCAGAGCAGAGAGACTTTGCTTGCTGGACAGCCAACATCTGCTTTAAATGAAAGCCAGTTATTGGATTTGTTATATAACCGCCAGCTCTGTAAGCCCGAAAAAATGCCAACAGGATTTTGACAACATAAACTAAAGAAAAAAGAAAAAAGTGGAATTTCAAATCTATAAAGAAGATTAATGTAAATAGTTGTTTGCAAGAAAACAATGAATGTTTAAATGTTGAATTAAAAAGAACAGTTTGCCATCTTTTCACAATATTTTTGTTTTACTGTTGAGGAAACCTGCAAAGGGAACTTTTATATGACCAAGCCAGTAAATATGGGTGACAACAAGTTGGCCTGTAACGTGTTTTATACACTCAATGAAAGTATGTTGTTGTCATAGTGAAAAGGAGCCTGAAGCTACAACATTATTTGTCTTGGAACAACATTCTCCCCCGCCCCTTCCCTGTCTTGATCCACAGGGATACTGCCTGGAGATGTAGTTGCATGTCACGATGTTGCTCTATGTCCCGAGACATGCAATGATGCAATGTAAACATAGATTAAAATAACATTCATGCAAACATTGCAGAGTGCCATAAATAAATATTTTCATCTTTTAAAAAATGTTGACAATGGTAGTTTTTTTCCTGGGCCTTCCGATGAATGTTGTAATGTGTGGAAAATGAGAATTCATAGGTAACAGGCTCTAAATCAAAGATCTTCAACAGGTGGTCCGCAGACATACTGCAAGGAGGGTCATAAAATATTTAGTTGACTGGACTTTTTCATATATCTTATTGTTCCACAAATTAAAATGTTTTTAAATACACAACATTGATCCAACACACTCTAGTGTTTATAAATGTCATTGGCATGGACACCCCTACTCACTGTACCTTGCAGTTTTAAAATAAAAACATAAAACAACTATATTTTATTCATGTTAGCATTTAAGCTAGCACTTTAGCAGCCAGGTAGCAACTAGCAATTGCTTCTATTCCGACAAGTGATTTTTTCCCGGACATAAAAAACAGTGGTCAACCAAGCCAAGATGGCTGTTGTACAGCAAGCAGCATGTGCATTAAGTACAAAAGGGGCCTGTATACACTACCGTTCAAAAGTTTGGGGTCACCCAAACAATTTTGTGGATTAGCCTTCATTTCTAAGAACAAGAATAGACTGTCGAGTTTCAGATGAAAGTTCTCTTTTTCTGGCCATTTTGAGCATTTAATTGACCCCACAAATGTGATGCTCCAGAAACCCAATCTGCTCAAAGGAAGGTCAGTTTTGTAGCTTCTGTAACGAGCTAAACTGTTTTCAGATGTGTGAACATGATTGCACAAGGGTTTTCTAATCATCAATTAGCCTTCTGAGCCAATGAGCAAACACATTGTACCATTAGAACACTGGAGTGATAGTTGCTGGAAATGGGCCTCTATACACTTATGTAGATATTGCACCAAAAACCAGACATTTGCAGCTAGAATAGTCATTTACCACATTAGCAATGTATAGAGTGTATTTCTTTAAAGTTAAGACTAGTTTAAAGTTATCTTCTTTGAAAAGTACAGTGCTTTTCCTTAAAAAATAAGGACATTTCAATGTGACCCCAAACTTTTGAACGGTAGAGTATATTCCTGCAAAAAGCAGTTATGAGCAAAAAAATCCAACTATGCAATGGAATAAATCCTTATACTTTATCCATCTATCCATCCATCCATTTTCTACAGATTATTCCCTTCCGGGTCGCTGGAGCCTATCTCAGCTACAACCGGGCGGAAGGCGGGGTACACCCTGGACAAGTCGCCACCTCATCGCAGGGCCAACACAGATAGACAGACAACATTCACACTCACATTCACACACTAGGGCCAATTTAGTGTTACCAATCAACCTATCCCCAGGTGCATGTCTTTGGAAGTGGGAGGAAGCCGGAGTACCCGGAGGGAACCCACACAGTCACGGGGAGGACATGCAAACTCCACACAGAAAGATCCCGAGCCCGGGATTGAACTCAGGACTACTCAGGACCTTTGTAATTGTGAGGCAGACGCACTAACCCCTCTTCCACTGTGCTGCCCTCCTTATACTTTATAAAAAAATTTAAAAAGATTTCAGCGATAAAGGGTTATTTGCCGTTGGAGTTCCCAAACATTTTGAACTATTGTGCACCAGACATCAATCTACACGACAAAAAAGATGGAAACTTGAAAAAGCATGGAGGGCTACAACTTTTTAATGTGTGGTTGTGTCAAGGAAATTGGTACCAAGACTCTACCGAATAAATATGCATAGTTTTTGCTTGGGTAAGGTTCCATTTCATGATTTAACTTTGTGTCTACTGCCATATTTATTGCTTGCCCTTGCTGTTGCACGCGCTGTTTAAGAGTTTGCGTGTTTTCCCGTCTACATCAAACTATAACAATAGAAGTCAACATTTTGTGTGTACTGAAAGCTAAATCTATGATCGTTGCCTTTGGTGAAAGCTTAACTCTTTTAGGTTTTCACATTCATTTTATTTAGGACTTGCTGAGTTGGTGCTTTACGGAACACTCGTGGCAAAAATGTGTCTTAAGACATACAAATATCAAGATAACACTAAATATGAATAACACAAACACTAAAAATTAAAAGTATATCAAACAAACCTTTAACGGAGTGGTCACTGCAAACTTCTGCATTAAGTGAATGGTACTTTTGTTATACTTTTTCATAAAATCTTGCACTCTTCCGCCATTCTTGATTACCTCTCGAGGAACTTTGAAGAAACATTTATAGCATAGGGCATTTTTCTTCCAGAAAGGCTAAATGGTGCGTAGTACCCATTGAGAACAGACGCTGGCTAGACCACCACGTGTATTCAATGAGCCGGCCGTGAGTCAGAAATGACATCATTTTGAATCCAAGCAATTGGCGGGCCAGTTGCCTGCTACTGTAGCGATTAGCGCGCCAGTTGCCAGCTAGCAATTAACATGCCAGTCGCCAGCTAGCGATTAGCGCACCGGTTGCCAGCTAGCGATTAGCAAGCTATTTGCTAGGTAGCCATTACCAGCACTACTGCTATTATTTGAATATCTTAATATTGCACTATAACAAGGTGGCTTTGACAAATTTGATATAAAACTATGTATAAGTAGGGGGTCACCGGTCCATCAGTGTGGAGGTATTTGGTCTGGACAACATTGAAGACCCCTGCTCCATATTTAACATTGCTACTAATAGTGCCGCTACTGTTCAACACAAGTTCAGGTGTTCTTTTGTATGCACCAAGAGCCTTAAAACACACTTTGAATTAAATGTTCAACTTGGGTGTCAAGAAGCAGCCCAGTTTATTGACCAAAAGTCTCTCTGGTGCTCTTACCAAAAGTGAGAATCTGTTGGTGAGTGGATAGATTTGCCAACAAGCACTGGATTCCCCTCCCCCACTACATTTGTTGTGTTTTGCACAATAGCCCTACCACAATCTAGCCATACAGATTGAAGGTTTTATAACCCACTTCCTCCCCTATTGTGTCCGATTGATCAGGAATGGCTAGAAATTACATTGCTGCCACGTAATTCAAAAAGAAAAAGGCCTGACATACCTGTGATAAACTCAGCAGTCTTCTTGAAGCGTGCAAGTATGAGGTAGGAAACAATGTACAGGCATGTAAACAGGAGTACACAGATCTGTGTATGACAGAGAAAGCAGATTAAGATTTAGTGAGGCACATCAATTTGAAAGTGAAGCAAATAATACGGAACAGCCTATACTGTAATTGCATGTACAACTGATTGTTACTTGACTTATTATGGGTTTTATTTTGATCATGGTTTGTTTTGGACATGCTTAACAAGTGCATTTAGGAAAATTGCAATATTACACTTACAAAATTTAACAAAAAAGACAAGGAAGCAGCAGAGTTATCCCTTTCTGTTCTCCAGGTTTATTACTTATAATTAATTCACTAATACTACTTCCTATGTTTAGGTGTTACCATTTTCTAGTAAGGCTAGAAAAGAGAATGTGTAGAAAAACATATCGTAGAAAGAAGAAAACATGTTGAAAAAAACTAAAGTAGTAATATATATACTGTATACTACTAGGGATGATACTCGAAACCGGTTTTCCCGGTTGTTCGATAAGAAAAGAACCGAGTCCTCGGACTCTAATCCCTTTTTGAGAACCGGTACCCGTTATCGAGACCACTATAGTAAAGAAAAAGAGTTGGTTCTTTATTCGAATCGCTGGGAACGAATCCCGTCCCAACCAGAAATGCCCCTTGAGACATCACAAGAAATTACGTCACGTAGCTCAGTCATTAGGCGCAGATAGGGAAAGCAGAAAGCACTCCAAGGTGTAAGAAAGTTCAAAACAAAAGGTATAATTCAATGAATAACTTTACTGGGAGATTTGAGCAGGGTACAAACACATGACCAACACTTTTACGACCAACCGGAAACATAGCAACCACGCTAGCAACGCACCTCCTTTACAGCAGCTGTCGCAACGTTCTTAAAGCAACCGCAGCACATGCATATATATACAACACATCTCCCTTTTTTAACTTTTGTTTTTCTTTCCTTGTAAACAAAACAAAATCACACTGTATATGTGTTGTCTGTCTAATTATAAATAATGCAGACGAGGCGTGTTGGCTGAGTTCTTGACGTTTACTTTCACAGCGTGCTCATAACCTCTTTCTTAGCTGCCGGGTGAGACAAGAAACAACACTTTCGGGGCTACCGCGCATGCTCGTCACTCCCGTTGCATGCTGGGTAGTGTAGTTGTTATATTCCCTAGCTCATAACATCACATCTATCTATCTATCTATCCTATAAAGAAATAATGTTAACTCAAAGTGTATTTCTTTTTTAGCTTTAACTTTTCATTTTTTAGCATTGTAACCACATTTGCAAACAACTTTTCTCTTCATAGAATTTTCTTTCAATAAAGAAATAAAGTGCAAAAATGTCAAAGCATCATAAACAGTTATATCAAATAGCAGAAGAAGTGCACTTTTTGGAGAGCTGTATTTTAAGTTTTGTGCCCAAGGGACTGAATTTTATTTAACACTATATTATTATTTATACACCTATAGTGATCACAGAGACAGGTTGTTTTTGTGTTACTGTATATATTTGTTTTTCTGAAAAATCCCACTTAATATACTTTGGGTAACAACAGTCAATATTTATTTATTTTGTTTTATTTTTGTTTAGGGGGGTAACAGTCAATATTTATTTATTTATTATATTTTATTTTTTTCTTATATAATAAAAGTGAGCTTTTGTTAAACCAAATATTGTGTTTTTTTCCATATACAACAACCTATCTGGACTCGATAAGAGAATCGATAAGGAATCGGTTCGATAAGAGGATTCGATAATAGGATTCGATAATAGGCTCGAACTCGATAATTTCTTATCAAACATCATCCCTATATACTACTTTAGTATACAAAATAGAAATTGGGAAAAAAAAGTGTTACTGTTAAAAATAAAGATCAAAAAATTGTTGAGTGAATTAAAAAGTGACTAAACTATTACTATAAAATAAAATCTTAAGCAAAATGTACAATATTATTGTGCTTTTTTACAGCATCCACGTTCCCCACAGCTTAGCATTTTAGAATAAAATAGAATCCCTTTTATTGTAACTATGCAGTCGTTGCATGTTTATTGTAGCACATTGGTTACAGGCCTGGTCGTGGTAAACACATTTCTGTGACGGAAGCACGGCTAGCAGTGAAGGAGGGGGAAAAAAAGCCTAATTCAGCAATTTTTGATGAGCTTGGGGATGGCTATATTGTACCAGCACCAACATTTCCCATAGAATTGTATCTTTTATCCTGAACTACAAGGAACTAATGCAACAAAATTTAGTTTTTGTCTGTACTGTAAAGTTCAAATTTGAATGACAATAAAGAAAGTCTAAGTCTAAGTCTAGAAGAACCAGAGATGGGAGAAGTATTTATCAATCCAGAATATTTCCTTGTATAGACTAAAAAAGAAAACTAAAGTAAAATGAAGTGGTTGTATGCGCACATACAAACCATTATCTTTTATTTTGTCAGCTCCCTAAAAGAGAATTGAAAGTCTAATCACCTGAACGGTGTTTCAACACGCTCAACTGGATTCCCAAATGTGTCTCTCGCCAGAAAAAGGAAGTGACCACATTAGAGCGAACAGATCACATTCTGAGATGCATGACAATCATACCTGTGCAACATAGGGTTTCACAAGCATGTTTTTGCAATAATAAACAATAAGTATAGTTTTAAGATAGCATTTGAGATGCTTTCAAAACTACTTCAAAGATTTTATTAAGTGGTGGGAAAATTAAGCCAAATTTATGACGCACAACATTTAAGAAATAAAAGGGAGCGGCATTTACCTCATGACTTAGTGAAGGGTGGTGAAAAGAAAAGTACAACTTGTTTATAAGATCAGTTAGTGGAACACCCTCAGGAAAAATATTTGTATTATTTTGTGATTCTTTTGTGATAAATGTTAGTGTTAACTGCACAACTGTGTTATACAAATTTACAAAATTACACATTGGGCACAGTAAAAAAAAAAAAAACACGTTGGGGTGGGGCCCCTCCCCTTTTGTGGGGACATGATGCTTGACCCACTTTAGAATCGTGACAAATACAAAGGAGACATCTGTGAAATTTGCATGGTAGGTTAACAGCACCCTTTAGTTCACGCTGTTGAAAGTCAAAGTCACCAAATGTACTTTGTGTGTCACACCTAGCTGCAAGATGTACTATGATTTACTTGTCATATGTTCATCTTGAACTCTTCTTACCAGGCAAAGGGTGTGGACCATCAGTGGCTCCTTTATCTAATTACATCCCTCTAGTCATGTTTGTCATTTGCACCTACTCTGCCAAGGAGATGTTTTTAATTATGTGTTTGCTTTAATGTTTGCATGTCTCAATATGCAAAAAGTATTTGATCCATTGTGTAAACGGAATAACAAAAAAAAGGAACAAGAAAGAACCCATTAGGTTTTGGTGCTGATTAACATCCAGACCTGCACAGAAAAGTACAGTTTTAATTGCTTTTTTATTTTTATTATTTTTTATTTTTTTTATAAAAAAGGTAGCAAAGATCTCAGCCACCCAACTTTATGGTGAAGTAGGGCAGAGGCCTTATGAACTAAATTGTTCTAGGGGCCACATTTCTTGAAAGCCAAGGACCGGGTGCCAGACTTTTCAGGTTTCCAGGTTTTATCGAATCGTCTCTCCTGAAATCGTAATCGTAAGGTGCCCAAAGATTCCCACCTCTACTCATTACGACAGCACTTTTAATAAGGATGTTAAACGTTACTCAAGTCTGTCTGTCTGCTCATCTTTGGCAACATCACCATTAGTCATCAAAACAAGAATGACGGATACATACACTGGCCAAGAAAAGGTCACAACAAATGCAAACGCCACAGGACAATATCAATTAACAACATAACTTTCAGCTACAGCCTGATAGCAAAAGCCACAACAAATAAACACCACAACACAATAATATAAAACTGCAACACAACTTTAATCCACAAAAGGACGCGTATAATAATGAATACGTTTATTACAAACTGTAAATGAAATTAGAGTGCAAATGAAAACACGGCTTCACCACTTTAGTCATATTTTTTGCACTTAAACTTCCCTGCTCCACACTTCTTCTGTTTGAGATTGTCATTACTGCCACAAGTGGTGGAAAAGTGTATTACAATTGACAGACAACAGCTGAGGAACAGATACTTTTTAGCGGCCTTCTAGGAAACGCTTCTGGCCCAAAAATTGGCCCTGGCCCTACGGCTAAGAAAAACTGCTCTATACAACAGGAGTTCTATGGTGTTTCTAGGAATTTTCTGAAAAAATGTAAAGTCTCTCCTAAGTTTTGAGCTGAACTGTCATTCCCGGGCCGGATTTTAAAATAGGCAATGCAACCGAACAAACTGGACACCATTCAAATTAAGGATTGTTTAATTAGAGTGAGCGCTCCATGCTGCGCTCAAGCTCTTGCACAATTAAAGGAAAACAGACTGGCTCAAAAAAATGTGCGCAGTGCATGCGTGCCAGTGAATGGACAGGGAGGGAGGGTTAACATGATAATTTGTACCAGTGTAAGTGTGCTCTAAATTATCCCCGCACTCCCCACCAAATAGTTGGTCTGCGACTGTTCAGCCTTGCCAATGGGGTCCCCATTCACCTGAGTGGTTAAGTTAGGCTATGTTGCAGTCTTAGCAAAGTTTTTACCATCCACCTAAACAATCCACCCAACCACCCAGCCGAAATAAGCTTTGCTACGGTTGGGAAAATGGCCATGGATGTTTGAGGAGAGCACAGTTGGAATCAGCAGATTAACTAATTAAAATCACACATATAAAAACCGCTCAAAAGCGACAATTATCTCAGGTTGGAGGGATGAAGGCAAAATTATGAAAGAATATCAGTCAAGAATGTGAAAAATGTGCAAACTCCACATGGAAAGATCAGCCAGTTGGCATTCAGTCTCAGAACCTGTAAGTGCGAAGCAATAGGCAACAAGGATATTAACTTCCTGGAACGAAGCTCAGCTAAAATGGTTTCAGACTGAAGCGGGAAGTAATTTGGACTTCTTTTTCTGCAAGTAAAGCACAAATAGTCACCAACATACAATATACACACAACCTGTTAAGATGTGATAGGATAAGATGGATAAGATAAGCTTCAACCCAATTTATCCCACATGAACAGAACCCCGGCACCTGGAACTTGGCTGAAATGAAAATATTCTACTCGTTGACAGTTTTCAGGCACAGACTGTACACAGACCGCTACTGTATTGTAGCTTCCACTATGACGTAAAGGATGACATGGTCGATCAATCGATTTGTTGCAAAACCGTAACCACACCAAAGCAAACAAAAAATATTTTTCCACAAACTCACTCAGCTGGGTAATATTGCCTTAAGTCTGTATTGCGATATATAGTACAGATTCTTGAGATAATGATCAAATTTACCATATATTATTTGGCAAATACAGGGTTTCCCCCAGCTTGCCAGTATACTTGTGACAGTGGGGCCATGTCAAGGGACATGGTCAATATGACATTAGCGATACATACATTCTCTAAAAAGGCTAAAAAAATGTTATACAGAAAAAAAAATCAAACATTTGTTATTAATTATGATTAACATTTTTTTTCCACAATTGTTGCTACTTATTGTACAATGTACTTTGTTGAGAATGTTTCAAGTTTCTACTTTTCCAATCCTTTGTGACATTTTTTTTATTAAAACAACTAGCAACAAATTTAGCGACCAGCTACTCTTGAAAGAAAAGTACAGTCTTCAATTATATTGTTTCTATTACATGTTGTCTATATCACATAGCCATGCACACATAGTGGACTAAGTCACTGACACGTTCCCAGCCAAATAAACAGTCAGACGTCAAACTCAACACTACACATTGCTGACAGGTCGCTATAGTATCAAGCCTACCATATTCTCTGCAAAAAGCTGACAATCTTAGGTAAAATAAGTTATTTGTGAAGGATTTTGTTTGGAAGTTGTTAGCAATTATTTCGGAATAAGCGAAATAGGATGTAAGTTTTGTATGAAACTTGCTAAAACCGACATCTGAGAAAACAGCAGGTCATGTTGGTATAAATAAGTCTAAAGGCACGTTATAATACACTATGTAATGAGAGCAGCTTTTTGTTGAAGCAAATGGCTTGTTCTGTGTGATATTGGTTCATTTAATTTAATGGATGCTGACAAATCTACCCCGTTTAAAAGAATAATCCACTATGGGGAAAAACGCTTTGATAATTGTAATAATTACAATAATTAAAATTACTATAAATATGTAAATAATTTAACAGGCATTCTTCAGTTTAGTGAAATTAAGAAAATGGAACTCTGGCACATACAGTATATTGAAGGGGGAAGGGGTTGCTAAGATGTGGGTCATTTTCTTTTTGAGGAACAATACATTGACACATTTTCGCCCTTGTTTGTTAACCCACTAGCACAGTTTCTGCTCATTTTAACTTACTGTCCAGTAGAGGTACAGCTATCGATTATTGTGCTTGAATCTTAAAGCAAAACAAAAAGTGTAGACAGCTTGTTGCTCAAAATACTGGTAAGTTAAAGGCCTACTGAAATGATTTTTTTTTTTTATTTAAACGGGAATAGCAGATCCATTCTATGTGTCATACTTGATCATTTCGCAATATTGCCATATTTTTGCTGAAAGGATTTAGTAGAGAAAATCGACGATAAAGTTCGCAACTTTTGCTCGCTGATAAAAAAAAGCCTTGCCTGTACCGGAAGCAGCGTGACGTCACAGGAGCTAGTATTCCTCACAATTCCCCAATGTTTACAATGGAGCGAGAGAGATTCGGACCGAGGAAGTGACGATTACCCCATTAATTTGAGCGAGGATGAAAGATTCGTAGATGAGGAACGTTACAGTGAAGGACTTGAGAGGCAGTGATGGACGTATCTTTTTTCGCTCTGACCGTAACTTAGGTACAAGCTGGCTCATTGGATTCCACACTCTCCTTTTTCTATTGTGGATCACGGATTTGTATGTTAAACCACCTCGGATACTATATCCTCTTAACTACACGGTTAAAAATGCTCAGCCTGGTAAGGCTTAACTATGCTGTTGCTAACGACGCTAAGGCTAATTTAGCAACTTAGCAACCGGACCTCACAGAACTATGTAGTCTCTCCTTTTTCTATTGTGGATCACGGATTTGTATTTTAAACCACCTCGGATACTATATCCTCTTGAAAATGAGAGTCGAGCACGCGAAATGGACATTTAAAGTGACTTTTATCTCCAAGACAATACATCGGTGACACACTTAGCTACTGAGCTAACGTGATAGCATCGTTCTCAAATGAAGATAGAAACAAAATAAATAAACCCCTGACTGGAAGGATAGACAGAAGACCAACAATACTATTAAACCATGTACATGTAACTACACGGTTAAAAATTCTCAGCCTGGTAAGGCTTAAAAATGCTGTTACTAACGACGCTAAGGCTAATTTAGCAACTTAGCAACCGGACCTCACAGAACTAAGATAAAACATTAGCGCTCCACCTACGCCAGCCAGCCCTCATCTTCCCATCAACAGCCGTGCTCACCTGCATTCCAGCGATCAACGGCGCGACGAAGGACTTCATCCGTGGGTTTGGCGGCAAGCATCGGCTAGGCATCTGCTATCAGGGTAAGTAGTCCTTGTTGTGTTGCTGTAAGTATTGTACTTAGCCGCTAAGACACCGATCGATCCCACCTACAACGTTCTTCTTTGCAGCCTCCATTGTTCATTAAACAAATTGCAAAAGATTCACCAACACAGATGTCCAGAATACCGTGGAATTTTGTCGAAGAAAACAAGAGGCTTTTCTATCGGGTCCGATGGGGTCCAACCACTTCCGTTGCTTTTGTGACATCACGCGCATAAATCATATCCAAAGGAGTTTTTCAACCGGAAGTGTGGCGGGAATTTTAAAATTGCACTTTATAAGTTAACCCGGCCGTATTGGCATGTGTTGCAATGTTAAGATTTCATCATTGATATATAAACTATCAGACTGCGTGGTTGGTAGTAGTGGGTTTCAGTAGGCCTTTAAGGTACCACTATTTTAAAATTGCACATGTGAAGTACACTGTCAGTATGTTGACATGAACAAGTTAACCGTATTACTGCCATAGTTCCTTATTTCTGTGTTTTCCCACTTCATTGTGAAGTCTGAATTTACAATGGCTTTTATTTGATCGTTCCAAAATGTGCGCGTCAGAAACACTATGGGGTTATTTTTGTTAGTTAAACACAAAAAAACAAGAAACAACACACCAGATGCAAATCCAAGTACACGTTGCACATTGGGATGCTCACGGTTGACAAACGCCACTGATGTTTGTTTATGTTTTTGATAGGGATGGCCCAATCAACATTTTTGGTGTCCGATCCCAATCCTATGTTTTAACCTCAGATTTGTTCCGATTTCAAGTCCTGATCTGATAATATGGTAACTTATAATAGAACTGAATTTTTTTTTATAGCGAGTACCTAGTAAGTAAAAGCAATAACAAATTTGTATAAAGCTTATCTTATTCAATTTTGAATTTGCTAGTAATGTTGTAAAATCAAATGTATGGCATTGAATGCTACATACATACAATTTGTCTAACAAAATAAAGTGGGTAGAGCAGAGTAAACAAAATCGGCTCTGGTTTAAATCATTTAGGTTATCCACTCAAAGCTTTCCTGTATCCAGAGACTTACTCCCCAAGTTTGTAAACAACAAAATTAGCACAAAAAAAATGTTGTAATAAGAACAAGATACGAATGCAGCTGGGATAGGCTCCAGCACCCCCAAGATCCCGAGAGGGTCAAGCGGTAGAAAATGGATAGATTGGTGAAGACTGTACATGACATGTTTAGGGCAGCTTGGCTCGACCGAGCCAGGAACTTGAGGGTTCCAGGTTCGATCCATGCTTCCGCCATCCTAGTCACTGCCGTTGTGTCCTTGGGTAAGATACATTACCCACCTGCTACCAGTGCCACCCACACTGGTTTAAATGTAACTTAAGATAATGGGTTTCACTATGAAAAGGGCTTTGAGTCACTAGAGAAAAGCGCCAAATAAATATGTCACTACAATTCATGAATCTAATCACTTTAGTAGTGTTTATATAATATTACACTAGGTATCGACATCTGGATTGATCACTCCCTACTTTACATCGAAGCTAGCAGTTAGCTTCTTGTGTCATCCTGCTCGGTGTGCGTGTGTGTAGTAATTTGGAGGATATTTAGCTTACTTTCTGTCATGGTGGTAAGAATCTTAGAAATGACTTTGCACTGTGGATTCATTGCAACTTGGTCCCAAATTCGAGCCGGTTTCCGGCAAGACACGCAGGAAATTTACACACGCACCTCATACAGCATGTGTCTAACAAGGAATCTAGAAAATGTAATTGTGTCGCATTGAGCTTGCAAGCCTTTGGAAGGCATCTTTCATACGCGTACAATCTTTAGTTCTGAGCCAAGTCGATTGTCGATCAGTTAAAAAAGGCAAATATCGGTCGTGAGCCGATCCCATGATCCGACCAGCTCTAGTTTTTGGCAAACTTGTGTTCCTCATACATTTGAGGCCTCGAGAAATGAACCTTATTTCAATACACTTGGCAAGAAATCTTAATTTCTTCAAGAAGTCACTACTACAGGGAGCCTGGAATACGCAAAAAAAGCCCACTCCAATGATTGATCGAAGCGGATACAGTAAATGCCAGAGGAATCCAGTTTGCAATCGAAGAGTATGCAACATTAAGAAATATTATGAAATACTTTGGGTTGTAACTACACTAGGGTTGTAAGGATTGATTTATAAATCGATTTATCCATCCATCCATTTTGTACCGCTTATTCCCTTCGGGGTCGCTGGATTTATGCCCCTTAAATTCAAGCAAATCAATCTATGGTCTGGGAGTTGGCTTTCCAGAAGATGTATCGATCTAACAGTTTTAAAATGTTAATTAATCGATTATCGATATTGGAAAATAAAAAATTGGCTTTAAGAATGGCAGACTTTTGCCCAATCCCAATACACCTCCTCACCCTACTTTTTAGCCCTATCCCTACACTTTGCTCATGTAAGGCCAGAGAAAAATGCACAATTTCTGGATAAGTTATAATATATTACATGTTAGTTTGGAACGTTAGTTTGTAATGTTAGCCAGCTAGCATTAGGCTAAAATACTAAATAATACCTAAATACAAAAACTTTGAAGCTTGAAAATGTGAAAACATTAACGTTACATACCTTCAAAATGTTCACAAGAGACAACAGTCGTAGATGCGGGCTTCTTCTCCGCGTAGTTTGTCGTTTATTAATCAACCGAAGAATTATGAATGTAATTTTTTTTTATCTCAGTCTCCATTGCTGTCGGGTTTGTTGTGTAATGGTGGGACTAGAGCGTTGTACAGTACACCACTATTAATAATGTACTGTGGTACTAATGAATTAAAAAGTTCTGCCTTTGGAAAACACCCGTAGTTATTTTTCATCCACATGTGCTGCTGTGCGGCGGTGGTGTTGCTGAGCCAAAGCACGGCGGTTTCGTGTGTTAAAACGCACACACTGCGCGCATACACGTAATAATCATCCAAAGGTATACTGACAAAATAACAGCAATACTACTGTTAACAATACACTTAATAACAATATACTTAACTTTGTTTCAACGTAAAAAAAAACACTTTTTTATTTTTATTTTTTAGGCGTGGCAGCTAATATGCTGCCGTAGTGCACCGCTATATTTAAATACATTAGGGGAAACCCTGAATTTCTATTACCACCATTACTATCATCCATCCATCCATTTTCTACCGCTTATTCCCTTTGGGGTCGCGGGGGGCGCTGGAGCCTATCTCAGCTACAATCGGGCGGAAGGCGGGGTACACCCTGGACAAGTCGCCACCTCATCACAGGGCCACCATTACTATCATTTTAAATGTAATAAGCATCAAACAAGTGGCTACCTTTTTTTAATCCGACAGGACTCAAAACTGGTCAGATTGGCTTAGACATAGTCACGCCTCTGTTTCCAGCATTGTCCCACCCAGGGCGCCCTCTGATTGGTTATGCATATGTGGATTGTTACAATCATGCTTTGATAAATATGTAAATAATGTAACTGATGTTTCTACCTAATTATTGCTTTTAAATCATCTGTACATTTGTTTTGTTTGGTACTTTAGATTGTTTTAATAACTTTTTCCATTTTGTAATTAAGTGTAATATTGCTAGGTGATCAGCCTGCTAACAGTCTGCCAATGTCAACACTTGTGAATTTGGAATCATTTAATCAATCACAGTTGATGCTAAGGGATCATTTTTATTTGCCTTTATAAGAGATGCTACTTTGCCAAGGAATTCCCTGCACTTTGTTTTTGTTTGTTTTTATTTACCTGCACTTTTACTGTAAATGAATATTGGCTCCAAATATCAGTTATCGGCCTCCTTTACCAATAATTGGTATCGGCCCAGAAAAAAAAATATCGGTCAATTTCTAACAAAGTCGTAAACTTTGTCGCCCGTTTGTGACATAATCATCATGCACCATCAGTCATCAAAACAAGTATGGCGGATACCGGAAGAATAGCAGGCAAACAAAAATGAATAAGTCACCATTGCGATCCATTGCGTGAACACTTAGGCTTTTTGCAAAAAAAGATGTTGATAAGTTGCTCACTGTTTGTAGGATATGTAAAATGCAATGGCAACACGACAAATCTCTCAAACCACCTATGGCACCATTGGATTTTACACACGGCGACACACCCACCGCCCAGGCAAAGCAGTGTTCATAAAAAAGCAGCACAAAGTAGGAGTTGGTTTCACTTGCTCTTGATAAATATTACTGCACTGCTGTTTATCAAAATGAGGAGTGGAACAGTTTCAATATTTGTTGATTCGTAGTCATGTCTCAGTGTTGGCACACGAATGACAATTCAAGAGATTGAATGTGATGTGAGTTGAATAAACTGAGTCAGCACACTTGCTTCAAAAGAGTACAAGTTACTTTGTTTTTCAAAAGAGTAATTTAAACGCCCTATATCTTGGACACTAGTTGTAGCAGATCAAACCAATGCTCATTGAACCTGAAGAGATTTGGTTGCACTTCATTTTTACATTAATGTTTTATTTGTATCATTTCCATTTTGATAAACAAGAGCAGAAGTAGCATGTAAATCTGTCAAAATGTTGGTTACTGTACTTTTAATGAACATTTCTTGAATACTGAAAATGAGAGCAGTAAAGGTTTTCATCCATCCATTTTCTACCGCTTGTTCCTCTCAGGGTCGCTCGCGGTGGGTGCTGTAGCCTATCCCAGCTGAACTCGGGCGGAAGGCGGAATACACCCTGGACAAGTCCCCACCTCATTGCAAGGCCAACACAGATATCCTCTTGTGAATCCAACCTAAAGTGCAACATGATGTGTATGTGCATTGGCCATTAATTGTTTACATGCTTGTTTGTATCCATAATTCATTTATATCCAATTCCCTTACAAGACAAAACAGGAATATAGCAAACTTTGTTTCACATTGATTGTTTTTTTTTCTAAAAAGTTACTGAATCGATTTCCACTCACTGAATAATTTCGTATCGTATTGTTCTAAAAAAAAATATTGTCCCTGAATCATATTGACAACCACAAATTCTGAATCCAATTGAGTCTTTAAAACAAATCGATTTAAAATACATTATTGTTTTTCCGGACTATAAGCCACTACTTTTTTCCAATGCGGCTTATGAGACAGTGAGGCTAATTTAGAAATGTTTCTTCGCCAACGACCATAATGGTTTGTATTCAACAAGTAGTTTTCATATTATGCCAACAGAGACACTTAAAAGGTGTGTTTTTGTTTGTGCTATTGCGCCATCTTTTGGACGAGTTTGCTCACTTCAGGTGCTGCGGATTGACAACGTGCTTCCTGTTTTGCACCAAAGTATATTGGTCCATAGTGTTTATGCTCGAAAGGACTCTTCATTCATCAATCCTAACAACGATTGTAAGTTTTACAATATAACAAACACATTATCAAGCTAGCATCAGCAAATATACTAATAGGTTTAAAATAAAATTAGGCGCATGAGGCTTCAGTGGTGTGCCATCAGGGCCAGCAAGGCCTTCTCTGCTGGCCCAACATAACCAGATATCATGATCATAATTAAAGATAAAATAATTTTTTTTATTTACCTTCCCTAAATATCTAAAAGTATTCATATTCTCTTCATGTCATAATATGCTCATTCCAGTGCTGTTGTTTTTAGTTTTAGTTTGTATCCAATCAGAATTCAGCTAGCTTAAGTTGCCATGCTGTATGAAATCTGCCCAAAGCCTTCAGAATCAATGCGGGTGTCTGTGCACTGCAAGCAAACGGGGACGTAAAGTGATAGACAGTTGCGATAGCCAATCAGATCACAAGTTGTTGTCAGTAAGGCCTCCTTGATGGCCTCACATTGATCGTGACAATTACACGTCCTGTGATTGGATACTCATCAGGACCGTTAGCGGATGAATTTGAGAACACAAATTTGAGAGACAGTTGCGATAGCCAATCAGATCACAAGTTGTTGACAGTAGCCTAAGTAGCCTGATGTTAACGAGACTGTGATTGGATACTCGTCATTCCAAAGTAAGTATCCATTAACAAGTTTCAATTTAGCAGGAAGCGGGAAGTGTTGCGCCATAGCCAGACCGGAATAGCAGAGAAGGAGAACAAACCGTAAATTATCTTTAAACTTGGAAAAGACTAAATTTATGGTATTCAGTAATAAAAGAATGATAGAAGTTAGTTTATTCATAAACAATGTGAAAATTGAGAAGGTGTCTGAAATCAGATTTCTTGGGGTCATCTTAAGATGAAAAGTTGACATGGAAAGCTCATTTATTGCATGTGAAAAATAAGGTATCTAAAAGCTTATTTCTTTTGAACAAGGTTAAATACAGTTTCCCGTATAATACAATGAGAATGTTATATTGCTCAATTATTCTACCTTATTTCAATTATTGTGCAGAAATATGGGGAAATACATATCACAGCAACATAATGCCTTTATTTATTTCACAGAAAAGAGCAATTCGTATCATTTTTACAGTAGGATATAGAGACCACACAAATCCACTCTTCATCAGGTCAGGATTATTAAAACTAAAAGACATTGTAGAATTGCATACTCTATTAGTGATGTTCAAAGCTAGAAATAAAGTTCTTCCGAAGGACTTACAAAAGTTATTTGTGTTCACGTCTGAAGATGAGAACCACAAAAGGACGTATGATTTTAAACATCCAAGAGTGCAAACAAATTTGAAGCAAATGTGCTTGTCTGTTGCTGGTGTGAAAGCATGGAATTCTCTAGACAAAGACTTAAAAAGTTGCAAGAATATCTTTGAATTTAAAAAGAGTTACAAAAAGAGACAACTGGAATTATATCAAACTGATTTTTGATTTTGATTGGACGTGTCATTTTGAAAATGCTTAAACGAAAATTTTAAGTATTTTGGAGTTCGGGTGTTGGTGGAGGGAACAGTGATAAAGTCATCTAAAATAATTTGTGTTAAAAAGGGGGCAGATACATTTTCATGAAAGGAATAAAAATAAATGACGATGAAACTGTTGATTAGGTGGCAGATATATATATATATTTGCAAGGCCATTTCCAAGAAGGATATTTAAAGAGACACTACATCTTGTGAGAGGATGTCGGCCAACCCCGGAAGCTAGCTCAGCTGTTCTGGCGATGAAATGGTGAAATGCTCGCCATTTCCACTCAAATAAGCCGATGACGAGGGGTACCACTGGCTTATACGCCGTCAAATAGGTGCTATAAATTGGTAGTTCAAATATTAAATTGTTTCCCTTTTAATATGTTTTTTTCAATTATATAGTTTTGACAGTACCACATAAGAGATGTTTTAATTGCTGATGCGGGTTTATTGATTTTTAAATGCGCCAGAAAATAACCCGTTTGGTTTACTGATGATGTGATTCAATGAACAGTAGGGCGTAAACGTGTTCCTGTATAGTAGGGCTGTGAATCTTTGGGTGTCCCACGATTCGATTCAATATCGATTCTTGGGGTCACGATTCAATTCAAACTCGATTTTTTTTTCAATTTAACACGATTCTCGATTCAAAAACGATATTCTTCCCGATTCAAAATGATTCTCTATTCATTCAATACATAGGATTTCAGCAGGATCTACCCCAGTCTGCTGACATGCAAGCAGAGTAGTATATTTTTGTAAAAAGCTTTTATAATTGTAAAGGACAATGTTTTATCAACTGATTGCAATAATGTCAATTTGTTTTAACTATTAAATGAACCAAAAATATGACTTATTTTATCTTTGTGAAAATATTGGACACAGTGTGTTGTCAAGCTTATGAGATGCGATGCAAGTGTAAGCCACTGTGACACTTTTGTTCATTTTTATTATCTTTTATAAATGTCTAATGATAATGTCAATGAGGGATTTTTAATCACTGCTACGTTGAAATTGTAACTAATATTTATACTGTTGTTGATAATATTCATTTTTGCTTCACTACTTTTGTTTTTTTCTGTGTCGTGTTTGTGTCTCCTCTCAATTGCTCTGTTTATTGCAGTTCTGAGTGTTGCTGGGTCGGGTTTGGTTTTGGAATTGGATTGCATTGTTATGGTATTGCTGTGTATTGTTTTGTTGGATTGATTAATTAAAAAAAATTAAAATTAAAATTAAAAAATTAATAAAAATACATTAACGATTTAAAAAAAAAAGAGAATCGATTCTGAATCGCACAACGTGAGAATCGCGATTCGAATTCGAATCGATTTTTTCCAACACCCCTACTGTATAGTATTTTTCCAGCAATGATCATGTGGTGACAGAAATTATGGTATTTTGAGAGGTAATCATTGAAGTCGGACATCACTGAAAGCCTAGGTGGGAAACACTGCCCGCCACTGTGCGGCTTAAATACCAGTGCACTCTATAGCCCGGAAATTATAGTATATGCATTTTAAAAAGGGCTCATTTCAACTGATTAAATGTAGTAATTTGATTTTGTTTAGTGCACATTCTGTGTGTCTTAACCATGTCAGATCACAAAAAAGTGCAGTGCTAGTGTACTGTTGGGGTTAAAGGTCACAACACATATGTCTCGCTGTAACTGTTGTACTTAAGTTCAACACAAGCTGTTACACAATTTTCAAAGGACTCCTTATTAACACATAAAATGAAAAAATGCAAACCAGTGGGCTGATAGAAAAAGAGCAGGACGAGTTTAAAATAAAAGATAGGTTAGTTCACTTCAGTCCGCAGCTGCATCTGCGCACTGATTAACAGGAGCCAGTCCTTCAATTTCCAACCTTGAGTCGCGTTTATGTGGCATTTCAGTGCATTAACTATTCCAAATGAGCTACTCCAACTTAGTCCCCTGGAATAAAAATGGTTATAAGTAAGAAATAGAACCGTATGAGTGATACTGCCTTGATGTTTACTAATAACGCATGATGATAGACTCTTCAGTTTAACGCAGCACTTACGATAGTCTCCCGGACACGGTTGTGGAAAAGTTGCTCCCTCACCGACACGTCATCCGTTTCCATCCTCCGACAACATAACAAAAACGTCTGGCTTTAAAGCACCGGAGCCGAATTTATCAAAACGTTAAAAGACAAAACATTTTTGCCAGGAACGTCGCGGACGTCCAGCTGAGGCAGTGAGCTAGCATGATGCTACGCTCAGTCAGTTAAGAAACCAGGGAGGAGGGGCTAAGGGGCGGGGCTTACGAGAGAGAGAAAGGCCAAGAAAGAGCCTCAGGTAGCCTGTCAAATGTGTCTATCATCTCCATGATTCAAAGTCTCAGTCATCTCCAATGCAGAAAGGTATGTGTTGACTTCATACTAAACATACCAGGGAAGGTAGTCTCACACTGAAAGGTTTACAGTATGTTGTGCAAGCATACGAAGGCAGTACAGTATTTCACTGATTCTGCTTACATTTCTCCTAAAGCTCTGTTGTGCAATAGACTGCCAGGGTTTCCCAATTACTGGTCCGGGGACCGGTACCGGTGGTCCGTGACCCGTTTGCTACCGGGCTGCAGAGAAACATTAAATAGTTTATAAACGACAGCATTTTATTCGACTTAACTTTCGCCTGTCCCACGATACACACCCATAAACTTGTTTATAGATGTACAATAAAACTCCATTAGGGATGTCCGATAATGGCTTTTTGCCGATATCCGATATTCCGATATTGTCCAACTCTTTAATTACCGATACCGTTATCAACCGATACCAATATCAACCGATACCGATATATACAGTAGTGGAATTAACACATCAAAAAAAGTCTGCGGGCTATAGAGCGTTTTCTATTCGGGCTCCAATACTATGGAATGCCCTCCCGGTAAAAGTTAGAGATGCTACCTCAGTAGAAGCATTTAAGTCTCATCTTAAAACTCATTTGTATACTCTAGCCTTTAAATAGACTCCCTTTTTAGACCAGTTGATCTGCCGTTTCTTTTCTTTTCTTTTCTACTCTGCTCCGGGGTGGACCGCTAGCCTGTCCATCTGATGGGGACATCTCTACGCTGCTGACCCGTCTCCGCTCGGGATGGTTCCCGCTGGCCCCACCATGGACTGGACTTTCGCTGATGTGTTGGACTTTCACAATATTATGTCAGACCCACTCGACACCGAGGATGTCGTTGTGGCTTGTACAGCCCTTTGAGACACTTGTGATTTAGGGCTATATAAATAAACATTGATTGATTGATTGATTGAAGTCAAAGTACAGAGCAGCACAAACACCACTTAGTTGTAGAGCACAATCCGGCTCGAAGGACCACCTGGAGAAGCTACCAACTGTCAAGTTCTTCAGGGTTTTTTTCACAGCTGTGCCCAAACTTGAAAGGGCCAGTTGGACTCAAGAAGGACTCAAAGGGACAACTCGATCCTTTTTCCTTGTGATTTATTAGTAGAATAGTAGAATAGTTGAATAGTTGGGGTTGAATAGTAGATAGGCGAATAGTAGATAGGCGGATAGTGGATAGGCAAATAGCGGATAGGTTGATAACCAGTTGCGTCTTCCGAGTCCACACATGAGCTGTCTTCCTTCCTCTTAGCAGCATGTCAAAAAGGGTGACTGACTGAAGAGCAAACATTTTGACCATGTGCTCTGAGCAGGTGGAGATGTTCAGCCCTCAGCTCTCACTGTTGTCCCTTCAGGCCTGGAGTGTGCTCTACAACTAAGTGGTGTTTGTGCTGCTCTGTACTTTGACTTGACATTATGCCTAATTTGGACAACCAGGTATGGTGAAGATAAGGTCCTTTTTAAAAAAATAAATAAAATAAGATAAATACATTTAAAACATTTTCTTGAATAAAAAAGAAAGTAAAACAATACAAAAACAGTTACATAGAAACTAGTAATTAATGAAAATGAGTAAAATTAACTGTTAAAGGTTAGTACTATTATTGGACCAGCAGCACGCACAATCATGTGTGCTTACGGACTGTATCCCTTGCAGACTGTATTGATTTTATTGATATATAATGTAGGAACCAGAATATTAATAACAGAAAGAAACAACCCTTTTGTGTGAATGAGTGTGAATGAGTGTAAATGGGGAGGGAGGTTTTTTGAGTTGGTGCACTAATTGTAAGTGTATCTTGTGTTTTTTATGTTGATTTAATTTTTTTTTTTTAAACGATACTGATAATAACAAAACCGATACCGATAATTTCCGATATTACATTTTAAAGCATTTATCGGCCGATATTATCGGACATCTCTAAACTCCATCCATCCATTTTCTACCGCTTGTCCCTATAGGAAGTTGCCATTTGTTATAACTTTGTGACATTATACAATGCACATTAATGAAAATGTAAATGTGACAGATTGTAGCCGAAAGGCTGATTTCCATCTGCAGTCCCCAGCAGGTTGATGGTAGCCTGCTAGGGATCTCATTGCAAACAAATAAGCCCAGAACTCCCACTAATTCGGCGTTATAGTGAGTTGTATTCTTCACGCACTTATTTTTGCTGTATTTATCTGGCACAAGTGGAAAGTCGGTCCCTGAAAATGATGCCTACATTAAACCGGTCCGTGGTGCAAAAAAGGTTGGGGACCCCTGCAATAAAGAATACCTATTTCGATTGTATAGAAGATACCCAAACTTTTACAGTACAGTATTTCAAATACTCTTTTACAATATCCACCACTATATAAGACTAGCCTTCTTTTTCATGACTTGATTTTGTAAAAATATTTTCAAAGACAAAAAAAATCAACAAATAAAAAAGGTCTAATGATCTTTTTTTAAATCACATTTTCTCTGCAAGTAAAAAACAATCAACTACATTGCAATAAGTAAGTCAGATTCACTTGTGCGTGTGAGTGCCATGAAAATGTCTAGGCCAGGGGTCGGCAGAGCGCATGCAAATCTTAAAGCCTGCTTGGAGTGGCTCCCTTTGAAGTGAAGTGAAGTGAATTACATTTATATAGCGCTTTTTCTCAAGTGACTCAAAGCGCTTTACATTGCGAAACCCAATATCTAAGTTACATTTAAACCAGTGTGGGTGGCACTGGGAGCAGGTGGGTGACGTGTCTTGCCCAAGGACACGACGGCAGTGACTAGGATGGCGGAAGCGGGGATCGAACCTGCAACCCTCAAGTTGCTGGCACGGCCGCTCTACCAACCGAGCTATACCGCCCCTATACCGCTATACCGAAGAGCTTTTGTGTTTTTTTCCAACGCTTTTGGGGAAAATTTGAAAAGTTCTGTAAGTTCTAAGAGTGTGTAAGGCTGTGAATGTGTAAAGCCTGACTGGTGTATGGATAGGCGTGAAGAAGGATTTAAAAAATTGAGAAAAAGCTGTCTGCACGAGAGAAATGTTGGCTTCTTGAGTATGCAATCTCTGCAGTAAGCTAATTATAAATACATCCTATTCAATTTTTTTGAAAAAAAAAAATAGAATTCAACTATCTTTTTATTATTATTTTATTGTGATTATTAAGTTAACAACACAAACAACAAAAAACAAGCACTCAGCAATTACTGAAAAGTACTAATTATTTTTAAAGTAGGACTACACATGCAAAGTTTGCACACTACACCAGTGGTCCGCTACCCTTTGGGCAGGGTTATTTAACTAAAATCTTCTAGGGGTCACATTTCAAGAAAGCTTAAGATCGGGAGGGCGGACTTCTCCCTTTAGCATCCTCTGTAGTGAACATTTGTTTTTGGGCTATTTTCTTTCTGAGTTACACATTTCAGGACAAAATAGCCCTGTTATGAAAAAGGCAAGTGTCCGCTATAGTGTAAGCTGGCCTTTAGATGGTTAAAATGTCAATGCAAGGATCTGCCAATGTGCTTACACTGTTCCTAAGTTCTCTATACAACAGAAGTGCTCTAGTGTTTTAAGAAATTTGCTGCAAAAAAAAGTGTCTCTCACGTTTTGAACTAAACGATGGGTGGCTAGTTGAATAGCCCTGCCCTAGGAGTGTGCAGGCGTACTGCAGGGGGGTCGTGACATTTTTGGGCGATAAGACTTTTTTTCCAAATATATTTTTTCATATTCCCCCACAGTTTTTCCACAAATTTCATTTATTTCAAATACACATTAACAGTGTAGTTTAAAAATAACAGGAGCATGGCCACCCTACTCACTGTATCTTGTTTAAAATAAAAAACATGAGTAAAGAATTGTATCACTATATTCATGTTCGCATTTAAGATAGCTGGTGATTGGCGCTCTAGTAACCAAATAGCAGAGGTGGGACCAAGTCATTGTTTTGCAAGTCACAAGTAAGTCTCAAGTCTTTGCCCTCAAGTCTCGAGTCAAGTCCCGAGTCACTAAAGAAAGTCTCAAGTCAAGTCCCAAGTCCTGCATTTTGAGTTTCGAGTCCTTTTAACCACAGACTAATATATTTACACAGATTGTGTATGCTTTTCAAACGCTGTATTTATTTATTAAAACAAGTGCATTTGAAATTGCAGGAAAAAAAATAGTGCTGACATGGCACTTCATAATTGCACTATTAACCAGTCATTTTAAACATTTAACAAATTCCTTTACAGAATAAACACATTTGAAAAAACAAGTGTAATTGTACTTATTTGCACAAAAGTGTTAACATTGTATTTCCATGGCATATTGCATTGTAACTAGTTCCACAGCAGTTTCTATCCTGTTCTTACCTTATCTCATTGATCTCATCTCATACTGTATGTGTGTTGATGTGTGTGTACACATGAAAAACATAACAAATACATGAACATAACAATGAACAAAGTTGTACTTTTTAGATGTCAGGGCTCTGTGCAATATGTACACATATTCTTAATATAGTATACATTTTAACTGACCTTTATTTGACTGTTTGTCTTTTTGTAGATGGCTAAAATACGCGGTGCTGTTGACCGCCGTCTAACGTTACGTTACTGTGTGTGATACATTGACTAACGTAACGTTATGTGTAGGTCCTCATGCAACAATGCTTAAAAAAAATCACTTGACAAAAAGTAGGAATAATGTAGCGAACTGCGGTGGACGCAACAGATTGCCGTGTTTGCAATGACGTTATAACCATAGACATCTTATTAGTAGACGCAGCATTGGCTGCTGTGACGCAAGCAATTTGGCCGCCATCTTGAAGTGGTGATGAGGAGCCGGCGAGCAGCCTAAACTGACAGTTGACAGGTAGAAAACAAAGATGCAAAACTGACAGTTGACAGGTAGAAAACAAAGATAGCGTTCAGCGTTTTCCTGCTCAAATGAGCGGACTGTTGGAAATAGGAATCGGAGGATTACTTTTCACAAGTAAGATTTAACATTAATGTACTTTTGGTTGTACAAACCCCGTTTCCATATGAGTTGGGAAATTGTGTTAGATGTAAATATAAACGGAATACAATGATTTGCAAATCATTTTCAACCCATATTCAGTTGAATATGCTACAAAGACAACATATTTGATGTTCAAACTGATAAACGTTTTTTTTTTGCAAATAATCATTAACTTTAGAATTTGATGCCAGCAACACTTGACAAAGAATTTGGGAAAGGTGGCAATAAATACTGATAAAGTTGAGGAAGGCTCATCAAACACTTATTTGGAACATCCCACAGGTGAACAGGCAAATTGGGAACAGGTGGGTGCCATGATTGGGTATAAAAGTAGATTCCATGAAATGCTCAGTCATTCACAAACAAGGATAGGGCGAGGGTCACCACTTTGTCAACAAATGCGTGAGCAAATTGTTGAACAGTTTAAGAAAAACCTTTCTCAACCAACTATCGCAAGGAATTTAGCGATTTCACCATCTACGGTCCGTAATATCATCAAAGGGTTTAGAGAATCTGGAGAAATCACTGCACATAAGCAGCTAAGCCCGTGACCTTCGATCCCTCAGGCTATACTGCATCAACAAGCGACATCAGTGTGTAAAGGATATCACCACATGGGCTCAGGAACACTTTAGAAACCCACTGTCAGTAACTACAGTTGGTCGCTACATCTGTAAGTGCAAGTTAAAACTCTCCTATGCAAGGCGAAAACCGTTTATCAACAACACCCAGAAATGCCGTCGGCTTGGCTGGGCCTGAGCTCATCTAAGATGGACTGATACAAAGTGGAAAAGTGTTCTGTGGTCTGACGAGTCCACATTTCAAATTGTTTTTGGAAACTGTGGACGTCGTGTCCTCCGGACCAAAGAGGAAAAGAACCATCCGGATTGTTGTAGGCGCAAAGTTGAAAAGCCAGCATCTGTGATGGTATGGAGGTGTATTAGTGCCCAAGACGTGGGTAACATACACATCTGTGAAGGCGCAATTAATGCTGAAAGGTACGTACAGGTTTTGGAGCAACATATGTTGCCATCCAAGCAATGTTACCATGGACGCCCCTGCTTATTTCAGCAAGACAATGCCAAGCCACGTGTTACATCAACGTGGCTTCATAGTAAAAGAGTGCGGGTACTAGACTGGCCTGCCTGTAGTCCAGACCTGTCTCTCATTGAAAATGTGTGGCGCATTATGAAGCCTAAAATACCACAACGGAGACCCCCGGACTGTTGAACAACTTAAGCTGTACATCAAGCAAGAATGGGAAAGAATTCCACCTGAGAAGCTTAAAAAATGTGTCTCCTCAGTTCCCAAACGTTTACTGAGTGTTGTTAAAAGGAAAGGCAATGTAACACAGTGGTGAACATGCCCTTTCCCAACTACTTTGACACGTGTTGCAGCCATGAAATTCTAAGTTAATTATTATTTGCAAAAAATAAATAATGTTTATGAGTTTGAACATCAAATATCTTGTCTTTGTAGTGCATTCAATTGAATATGGGTTGAAAAGGATTTGCAAATCATTGTATTCCGTTTATATTTACATCTAACACAATTTCCCAACTCATATGGAAACGGGGTTTGTATTTTGTGAAAAGAATATTAGCACAGAGTTGAGAAGGAGCAAAGATCTTCAATATTTGTATGTGAAAATCACAAAGAAATCTTCTGGGGGAGGATGACCCCTCTACAGGGGTTTGGTTTACAAACTTTCAGCCCCACCTAAAACAAAATTCACCAACCGCCACTGATTATGATGCATTCTCATTTTAGGCAAAATATAAGACAATACTTTCTTAACAGTCTAATTGTAACCAGGAATAAGTCTTCAAGTAACAATATTCAAATACTAACATTGTTGGGTAAAACAGAATTTGGTTTTATTCTGAATCCAGTGAAACAGATTGGTGGTTTTAGCTGATATAAAGACTTTCAGGTGTTTATATATGTTTATGTTTAAGTATTTGGCAGACGCTTTTATCCAAAGCGACATACATAAAAATACATATAAAACAATCACTGTAAACATTATCATTTAAGGGAAGAATGTAATACAAAATATCAATACAAAGTGTCAAGACAGAATAAACTCTCTGCTGCTGCAGCAACAGAGATACAGTCTATAAGATATATAGATATCTAATGTATTGATACATTGTTTATGTAGGATATACGCATGTATATATAACCTAATCATATTGTTTCTTCAATTTACAAATAGCTGACTGTTTTTTTCCCCTTTCTCTGGGATTATATTCCCAGTTTTGATCTCGGACGTCTGGTCACTTATAGCATATAAGAATATTCTATTACTGTTAAGCAAACTATGAATAATAAAACACGCCAAAACATGTGTCCTTTATCATAGCTACACGTATGACAAAAAAGCGCGTGAAAATCAGTGGTATCAGTGAGGTAAAATTAATTAAATGCGCTGACAGTTCATTGCTCCTGCCAAATGAATTGCACTGAGTGAAGCGGATCACCACTCCAAGATGGCGGCCCCGCGTCTCGTCATGCGCCACTAGGCAGTAGCGCTCGATGCTGCGTACCCTTATAAGATGTCTATGGTTATAGCATTAGCAGTGAGTTTACAGCCTCACTGATTTAACTACACAGCAAATAAGTCACGTTACTTGGCCAATAAACGTTAGCTTACATTCAAAACTTACCCTTCTTTGTGCATCTTCAAATGTCGAACGAAGTTGGAAGTTGTTGCGTCTCCGTCTGTAATATTCGAACTGCATGTTTTGCATACGGCAATTCGTTTTTTGTTGACCAAGTCGTAGTTTTTATACCCGTACGAAACCAACTTTGGCATATTTTTTTCTCACTGGCGCGTCGTTTGACAATTCTTCTTCGTTGGTTTTCCTGCAATTTGATTGGATGAGTGCTTTGGGACGAAAACAACGTAGAACTAATTTGATTGGCTATTGTACTGAGAGCACACACACTGACACACACAACACGCTGATAGACAGACAAGTACAAAATGAAAGATACGGAGCGCTTCTGAATAACTTTTTAATCTTTGGGTTTTGGAGAAAGTAGGAAGTCATGTCAAGTCAAAAGGCTCAAATCCAAGTGAAGTCACAAGTCATTGACGTTAAAGTCTAAGTCAAGTTGCAAGTCTCTTTACATTTTGTCAAGTCGAGTCTAAAGTCATCAAATTCATGACTCGAGTCTGACTCGAGTCCAAGTCATGTGACTCGAGTCCACACCTCTGCCAAATAGCGATTAGCGGCATATGCTATTAATCTGATTGAAAATATTAATCCATCCATCCATCCATTTTACTACCGCTTGTCCCTTTTGGGGTCACGGGGGTTAATTTAAATTATATAAGCAAGTGATTTAGTGTGATTAATCACAATTCATTCAAAATTAAAATGTTTGATTAATCTGATTCAAAATATTAATCCATCCATCCATCCATTTTCTACCGCTTGTCCCTTTTGGGGTCGCGGGGGTTAATTTTAATTATATAAGCAAGTGATTTAGTGTGATTAATCACAATTCATCAAAATTAAAATGTTTGATTGATCTGATTGAAAATATTATTCACTTAACAACACTATTTAAAACACAATTTTATACAGGCTATATAAGTAGGGGGTCCCCGCTCTATCTCTTCATTTGTTTGGGGGTCCTTGGCCTGGAAAACGTTTAAGACCCCTGCACAGCACTTCTGTTGTAACAGGTAAAATAAAAAAATTAAAATAAAAATTAAAACTTTTAAATGTTTATAAACTGTGCAATGTTTTGCTGCTCTGGACTATTTTTCCGAGTGGAAGACGGGGAAAAATGCGACAGATGCAGCTTTACACATAATGGCAAGAAAATAATATACGCGGTACATTATAAATAATATAGCATTTTATATGTATATACAGTAAAACAAAATGAGTGCGCCAACATTTTCTCTTCTTATCAGCAATAATGATCTAGGGCCCTAAATGTTGATGTGTACCACGTGCTGAGCCCTCAACAGTTTCATTGTCATAATCCAAAGTCCAAATTCTTGCAACAACATGCAGCAACTTCAATTGTAGAAAGGACAGAAAAGGACTGCTCAGCTAAAGGACTTACATATTTTGGCAAGGTAAAAAACTATGAAATTATTTTAGCAAGTAGAATAAACAATTGATCTTTGTACTTGGTACTCTGATCTCATTGGCATGTACTACTTTTTTAAAAAGCGGTATGGCTTAAAACACGCTGTTCATAGAACCCTTTGTAGAATACTGTCTTATGTATTGCTTTTGTTTGTAATGAATTAAGTTAAAGAATAAGTGAATAATGCCGTCATATATAAAGATGAATATATGTGTATATATTGCATGATTAGATTTCACGCAGTCTATGAAACATTGGAATAATACATGCTTTGTACTGTTTGTGTTTCCTCCCCATAGGTACTCACTGAGTATGTTTACTTCTCACCTGTACAAAGGCTGATCCGCAGTGGTCACACCATGGTAAAACGTGTCATAGTAGCCTATGCCCTGTGGGCAGGAGGTGGGCTTTTTGGCCTTCACCATTTTTATCTAGGAAGAGACAGCCATGCCCTGTTATGGATGCTAACACTGGGAGGGTTTGGCATTGGTTGGTTCCGAGAGATTACACGTATTCCTGTGTATGTTGGTGAAGCCAATCAACACACAGAGGAGGAGAGGAGAAGACCTTCAACAATGGTGCCTCCACCAGTAAACCTTGTTAGATTTGCTGGCCAGATGTGCGTTGGAATCTATTTCGGTACTGTGGCACTGATCGGACTGAGCTCCCTCAGTTTCTTCCACTTGATGGTCCTGCCTTTATGTGTGGGTGCCGGCGTGCATCTAGTGTCCACCGTTGGCCAACAGACATCTGATCTCTCAAAAACACTCACCGCTAGTCTGATAACGTCCCCAATATTCTATGGCAGCACTTTATCCCCACTTCCTATTAGCCTGGCAGCCAGTATCACAGCTGCACAAAATCGCAGGTACAAGCAACCCCAGGCACGAACACAGGAACTTGGTGAGATAAATGACAAACATTAATTGGCTGTCAGAAGAAGCATGCTACAGTTTTCCACTTTGATTCATAGCACTATCATCTTCTTTTTTAGGTCCAAGGCTTTATAGGCTGGGTCTTGCTTGGCTGGCCTTCTCTACTCCATTAGCGTATTGTGTTTTCCATAATACCACGGCCACGTTGTACTATCTGTCGGACTGTGTGGCAGCATTACTGGATATTTTCTGGTTTCTTCCTTGGCTCAGAAGTGTGGTGGAGTACATTTTCCTAATGCCGTATCGTATTCTGTGCGTCTTCACTGGAGGTGGGTACTATGAAGAGGCCTTGAAAAAGATGCTGGAAATATTGGTTGAAGACTACACTCAGCGTGAGAAAGAGGCCCTGAAAGTGAGTATATTGTTGTAGTATAAGCTCTTGCAATGCTTTGTGAGCTGTGGTTGCCATTTTTGAATGCAAAAGATTTTGTTTACATCACTGAGTAGGAAACAGTGCTGCGCAAGAGCGAGTAACAAAGTGGGCCGTACAAAAAAAAGCAAGGGATCGTACCGAGGCTAACTGGACCCTGTTCCAAAGGCTCGGTACCTTGACAAAATAAGTAAAATCTGTGAAAGTGACCTGAATGAGCACATCCACTGGACATGCGATTTAGATGACCTGCCGTGATCTTTCGAACCAGTCAGTTTTTATACCAGCAAATCATTTTGGAAGGCAAAGTCTGTAAAGGCTCATGGACAAACCAACTTTAGGTGATTGCAAGACCTGCAAATATTCCATCGGAAATAGAAGAGTATCGTAATTTTAGAGGTATGAATACAACATGCTTTGATCAAACACACACAGGCATTATCACTTTTAAAATACTTTGATAATAAGGTGCTTTTTCTCCGAAAGAAATAATCATTTATTTTTTGGGCTGACCCATCACTCCAAGTGAACACACAACATGTTTTTTTCCCAAAATACGATACGTTGTTTGCAGCCCACAGCTAGTTTGGCTAATGCTAGCAGCCAGCTAAATGCTACGTGTGAAACAGTTTGACATGCTTTGATTTAAACTCACTTGTTTGAAAACGCCATTACCAGACCGACATGTCGGGTGATGGAGCAAAAAGTGACGTTTTATTTTGGAAATGAGAAAAATCTCACCACATCATTTTTTTTGTTCCTGAAGCAATCGTGTGAACAATTGTGGCAGTTAATAATGCAGCACATTTGCACCATGTTTTACATTTGTGAAAGAAAAGAACCAAACACTACAGCCCACGTAAACACACTTCGGATCCCACAATGCACTGTGTTTTTTCTATGCGGGATGTCGCCCTTTCAAGCCCGGAAGTATTATAGGATGTAGGGCTGCAATGATTAGTCGACATAAATGTCGATTATAGAAATTGTTCGACAAAGATTAACTATTGTCGCCTAATCTCTTCATAAAATTTCAATTGATAGACTGGCAGGAATGTTCATGTTTAAAATGTTTTCCCTTCAGGTAAATGATGGCGGCTAAATGACCCTAACAGAACTGGATGAAAACACTTTATGCACTGAATATCATGTTTACAGGACATCTTGCTCTTTAAGTTTGTTGATTTATTTTTCACTGTGGTTATATATTTTTGTGCAAAAAAGTAAAACCATTCGTTTCTCAATCATTTCTTTATTTTAATACGATGGAATTTACTCAAAAAAGTTTTAAAAAGGACTTAAAATTAAGTTGCGCACTCAATGTAAAATTCAAACGTGTACAACAGATTTTGAGCAATAAAAGCTTGACGAGTCGACTACTCAAAAAAATAATCACTGACAAGTTGACTATTAAAATAATTGTTAGTTGCAGCCCTTGTATGATGGGTGTGTTTTACATTTTTAAACATCTTTATATAGTGGAACCTCTAACGTCAAACATTCCTATCACTCATACAAGTATAAAGAGGAGTTTAACCCCATATACTAAAACTAAAATAAATATATATGAATACATTTTTGATCTCCTAAAGAAATTCACACCCAAAAAAATAACCTTCTAAAGACAAATCACAGACTCATGATGGAAACAGAACGTGACAGAAACAGAGCAACACAACTACTAGATGTTTTATAAGTTCAAATACTAAAGGAGAACTATATTAATTGTATTCTACATTTAAAACCCTTCCTTGTAGTCTAAATAATACCTATTGGATATGCTTTGATGAAAATTTTACGTAAATGTATCTCCATAGTGACCTTTTTTTGAGTATGTCTGCAAAATGTTCGATTTTGGAGACGCTCCCAGATTGCAAATGAAACCACACCCCACCCTCAGAATTTATCTTTTTCAAATGTACACTGTTTAAATATATATCTTGAAGTTGTCAACGCCACTTTTTGTCCAGATTCGGTTCGAAAATAAACTTCATAAACATTGTATACAGTATATTCACCCGGTTACAACATTAGGTACATTCACCCGGTCACAACATTAGGTATACTGGCACATTCGCAGATCTATTCAGAGAATGCCTAAAAAAATCAGCTTTTTGCAGCATTTATGTCACTGCATCTTGCACTTTGGTGTTATTATACACATGCCAAAACTAGTGGAAAATTATACTTTTCTCATCTTTTTTTTGCTTCCACCTCGTAGTGACGTCACAATGTAGCCAGACTGCGAAACCCCGCCAAAAGAGACATCCAAAAATGTGTGCAAGCTCATGCAACAATGCATTATTAACCTTATGATTTGATGCTTTGGCATCCAACATTGTAACAACATTTGCAAGTCAAAAAAGACAAAATTCATCACAGGAACCCTTGGTTTTTGTCAGCAGGTCCCATTCAAACATTTATATAGTAGCTTCATCAATATGTGCAGATTGTGTTTGATTGAGTGCTAATTATGATAACATAAATGTGAGTGGTTGTTTGTCAATATGTGTCTTGTTATTGACTGATGACCAGTCCAAGGTGTATCCCACCTCTGTCTTGTTGTCAAGTGGTATCGAAAATGAAATGGATGGATGGCTGGTTTGTACATGAAATAATTCACAATTGTAATTATTTTATTCTCTGACTGGCTCGGAAATCTTAGGTTTGATTGTCGTGGGGGTCAATAGGGTCAATTTTAAGTGGGTTATTGGCTTCAGATGCTGCTGAGCAACAGAAATTGATCAAATGAAATTGAATTGTCATATTTCTGTTACAGTTGTTGTCCTTGGGATCAGAAGCCTCTCTTGAAGAGATAACCCGTGGCTACAGGGAGCTGGCTAAGGTGTGGCACCCGGACCACAACCCCAGTAAGGACGCTGAGGCAACGTTTGTAAAGCTCCACGAAGCATACAAGGTTCTTCTAAGGCGCCACAGGCCGGGTCGCTTCAAATAGTCACACTTCTACCTCCCTGACTGGCCCATAAAGTTGGCTCAGGGTCTTTGTGAATATAGAAAAAAAGATATGTACAGTATGTACATAATAAATATTGTCACCTGACATCTTTGTACTTGTCAGACAACATTGCTGCTGTTATAGTGGGGCTCTCTTTGGGAGAAAAACAGCTATTTGCTGACCCCTAGTGGCGTTTTGGTCGCATCCCCCTTGAACTAATGTATCCCAATGCACAGTACACCATGATCTATGCGTGCTTGTTTGCTATAGAACAGGGGTGTCCAAACTTTTTCCACTGAGGGCCGCACACGGAAAAATTTAAGCATGCGGGGGCCATTTTGATATTTTTCATTTTCAAACCATAACAAAATATATGGATTTTTTTTTTTAACCTTTAGGGCTCCCGGGGACCATAAAGGGTCTCAGTCATTAAAACGTAAAAAATAAGACAAATTATTATTATTATTTTTTATTTAACGCTTACAGTAAATCTCTATATCAACTTCAGGTTGATTTTCTGTCAGAGACAACTTTGTTTTTTATAGCAAAACTGGAAATATGCAGTGTTTAGTAATTAGAGCTCTAAAAGATCAATAATGCAGGTCACCATTGATTTTAATTATTTAATATTTTTGAGTAATCACAGTGAAAATATTAATAAAATCCCACTAAATATATTTGGGATGCAAAAGGTCCCCCACTCATAAAGTGATACATTTGTATTAGTGTTTTTTAAAACTTTCAACACTTAAGTTACGAGATCAACTTAAGATATATCTGTCGATTTTACGTATTAACTATTATTTTGTTTGTTTTTATGCTCTTTTGTCAAAAAACAACTTTGATGTTTTTATATGGCAACCACACAATATATGCAATATTTTTTACACATAAAACATTTTAAAGTGACATTTTTTAAGTAATTGGAGCCTTAAATAGGTCAATAATTCATTATAACATAGATTTTTTGTCTAATTTTTTTTGGAGCAATGGCAAAAAAAAGAAAAAGAAAGAAAGACAAAAGAAAAAAAACAGCTTGCATGGCAGCTTTGTGTCAACATTGCAACTTTTTCTCGTTAGATTTCACCTCATTCCACTTGTTTAAATGTTTTTTTAAATTATTGCAATACTATCAATTTTGCCATTTTTGCAGAATGTGTGGTGGGCCGGTAAACAATTAGCTGCGGGCCGCAAATGGCCCCCGGGCCGCACTTTGGACATCCCTGCTATAGAATGTTACATTTGCCAAGTTTTGTATTTTTCATTTTCAAAACGTTCAAATGGATGTTAAATTGATCATGGAATACAACAGGTGTAATAAAAACGATGTAACCCAACCTAAGCAATAAAATAAGCAGACTCACCAAGCGTGTCATTGCCCTTAATGATCGATATGCATTGGCATATGACTTGAATCGATGCATTCGACAATCTGCTAATCAAGAGCTGTGTCGTACAATTATTCGGTCTGCATCCATCCCAGCACGGGCCCGGAAGTTGTTTGGGGTTCCCAGGTAAAAAAAAAAAAAAAAAAAAAAAAAAAAAGAAATAAAAAAGCAGAAGAAAATCCTAGAGATGCTGCCGTCGCTTGGGAAAACAAACAGCTATCCAGGCACTTAAAAAAGAGGGAAACAAGGAGCGGTGACCAGGTAAGAAGGCTGTTTGCGGACTTAGCTCAACGCTTGCTAACATATAACCTTTATAGACTATTATTTGCAAGTACACGGTGTGGGTTTTTGTTTTTTTTCCGGCGGAGTTGATCGCGGGTGAATGCCATTTGTCGTGTCGGTCGGCTGCCATAGCAACGGCGCGCAAGAAACATTGAACATTGCATGGCAACGACTATACTGTTTTAATGTGCTCGATGGTGGATGACAGCTGCATGCAACGATGTGACATGACTCGCTGCCGTTTTTCGCGCTGTTTGGGTATACCGAGTGGCTCTAACAAGTGGGCAAATGTATCTAAAGGGAGTGTATAATTCACAAATGTGACTACGGAGTCGCCCTCCTTCGGAGATAAAGGATTGTGAGAGTGTGTGTTTCCCCCCCCCCCCCCAGCCAGCCGTGCCCTGGTGTGACTGGCGCGTCTGCATCCGAGCCTGTTGCTCTCCAAGCGGCCAAAGGCAGCACATTCATGCTCCCTTTTTACCCTCCTCTCATCACCACAGTCCTATGTGACGTTTTAACAAGGTTTTCCATCTCCGCCAGAAATATAATACCTTGATGTAACACAATATTCAACAAGACCCTACACCCCCAGGGAGCCTAGCACCCAGGGGTGCCCAAAGTGGGGCCTGGGGGCCAAAATATGACTCTTCAAGTAGTTTGATTTGGTCCACCAAAGGGTGTCTTCCCAAATGTAATACAAATTCATACTGACCTTTTAAGCTCACTAGGAGTTGCCCCGATCTGATATTGATAACACATAGTGTTGTAACGATACCATAATTTTGGTACCGGTACTACAATTATTTTGATACTTTTCGGTACTTTCCTAAATAAAGGGGACCACAAAAAAATTGCATTATTGGCTTTATTTTAACAAAAAATCTTAAGGTACATTAAACATATGTTTCTTATTGCAGTTAAAGGCCTACTGAAATGACATTGTTGTATTGAAACGGGGATAGCAGATCCATTCTATGTGTCATACTTGATCATTTCGCGATATTGCCATATTTTTGCAGAAAGGATTTAGTAGAGAACATCGACGATAAAGTTTGCAACTTTTGGTCGCTGATAAAAAAATCCTTGCCTGTACCGGAAGTAGCGTGACGTCGCAGGTTGAAGGGCTCCTCACATTTCCCCATTGTTTACACCAGCAGCGAGAGCGATTTGGACCGAGAAAGCGACGATTACCCAATTAATTTGAGCGAGGATGAAAGATTTGTGGATGAGGAACGTGAGAGTGAAGGACTAGAGTGCAGTGCAGGACGTATCTTTTTTCGCTCTGACCGTAACTTAGGTAAAAGGGCTCATTGGATTTCACACTTTTTCCTTTTTCTATTGTGGATCACGGATTTGTATTGTAAACCACCTCGGATACTATATCCTCTTGAAAATGAGAGTCGAGAACGCAAAATGGACATTCACAGTGACTTTTATCTCCACGACAATACATCGGTGAAGCACTTTAGCTACGGAGTTAACGTGATAGCATCGTGCTTAAATGCAGATAGAAACAAAAGAAATAAGCCCCTGACTGGAAGGATAGACAGAAGATCAACAATACTACTATCAGGAGACTGATTGATTGATTGATTGAGACTTTTATTAGTAGGTTGCACAGTGAAGTACATATTCCGTACAATTGACCACTAAATGGTAACACCCGAATAAGTTTTTCAACTTGTTTAAGTCGGGGTCCACTTAAATTGATTCATGATACAGATATATACTATCATATATACTATCATCATAATACAGTCATCACACAAGATAATCACATTGAATTATTTACATTATTTACAATCAGGAGTGTGGAGGGGGGGTGGGGGGGGGTGAGGATATGGACATCAAGTAGTGGACATAGAGAGAGAGAGAGAGAGAGAGAGAGAGAGAGAGAGAGAGAGAGATCAGAAGGCATAAGAAAAAGAATCTGCATTTGATTGTTTACATTTGATTATTAGCAATCCGGGGAGGGTGTTAGTTTAGGGTTGTAGCTGCCTGGAGGTGAACTTTTATAGCGGTTTTGAAGGAGGATAGAGATGCCCTTTCTTTTATACCTGTTGGGAGCGCATTCCACATTGATGTGGCATAGAAAGAGAATGAGTTAAGACCTTTGTTAGTTCGGAATCTGGGTTTAACGTGGTTAGTGGAGCACCCCCTGGTGTTGTGGTTATGGCGGAAGTAGTTTGACATGTACTTCGGTATCAGGGAGGTGTAGCGGATTTTATAGACTAGGCTCAGTGCAAGTTGTTTAACTCTGTCCTCCACCTTGAGCCAGCCCACTTTAGAGAAGTGGGTAGGAGTGAGGTGGGATCTGGGGTGGAGGTCTAGAAGTAACCTGACTAGCTTGTTCTGAGATGTTTGGAGTTTAGATTTGAGGGTTTTGGAGGTGCTAGGGTACCAGGAGGTGCATGCGTAATCGAAAAAGGGTTGAACGAGAGTTCCCGCCAGAATCCTCAAGGTGCTTTTGTTGACCAGAGAGGCAATTCTGTAGAGAAATCTCGTTCGTTGGTTAACCTTTTTGATTACCTTGGTTGCCATTTTATCACAGGAAAGGTTAGCCTCTAGAATGGAACCTAGGTAGGTGACCTCATCTTTCCTGGTGATGACACTGTCACCTACTTTTATGGTGAAGTGATTGACTCTCTTAAGTTTGATGTGGGACCCAAACAGGATGGATTCTGTTTTACCCAAGTGGATGGATAGCTTGTTGTCAGCGAGCCAGGTGCAAGTTCTACAGAGCTCAGCACTGAGGATTTTCTCCACCTGTGACTTGTCCTTGCCGGATACCAGCAGGGCAGAGTCATCCGCAAACAAAAACAATTCACAGTCACATGCCGATGACATGTCGTTTATGTATATTAGGAACAGTAAAGGTCCCAATATACTGCCTTGGGGGACTCCACAGCTCACCGAGAGGGGGGGGGGACACGGTGCCGTTCACCTCTACCACCTGCTCCCTCCCCTCCAAGTAAGACTGCATCCAGCTCCAAGAGGTTTTGTTAAATCCGATTGCTCTGAGCTTATCCAACAGTATAGCGTGGTTAACGGTGTCAAAGGCCTTCTGAAGGTCCAGCATGACCATGCCGCAGTATTTGCCCGCGTCCACCTCATGTTTGATGTGGTCGGTCAGATAGAGAAGGCATGTGTCAGTGGAGTGGTTAGTTCTGAAGCCGGATTGGAATTTGTACATGAGTTTATTAGTGGCAAGGTAACTGTCGACCTGTTCATAAACTATTTTCTCCATTACTTTCGAAATGGAGCTGAGAATAGAAACAGGTCGGTAGTTGCCAGGTTCCAATTTGCTTCCTTTTTTAAAGAGGGGAGTTACTCTTGCTATCTTAAAATCTTTTGGTACTTGGCCTTGTGTAATTGATAGGTTTATTATGTGCGTGATGATCGGGGCAATGATGGAGGCAGAGTCCCTGAGGAATCTGGAGGGAATATTATCAAGGCCGGTGGCCTTGTTAGGGAGGAGCGCGCTCAATTTTTTAAACACCTCATCAGCTGTGACCATTTCTAATTTGAAATCATTGTTGGATACTCCTAGCTTTCTGTAGAAGGCTTTAATGTGTTCTACACCAAAGCGACCAGAGAAACCGAACCAAACACTGGACCTGGAACTACACGGTTAATGCTGTGCCGCCTGTCGAAGCCTAGCAATGCTGTTGCTAACGACGCCATTGAAGCTAACTTAGCTACGGGACCTCGTCAGAGCTATGATAAAAACACTAGCGCTCCACCTACGCCAGCCCTCATCTGCTCATCAACACCCGTGCTCACCTGCGTTCCAGCGATCGACGGCGCGACGAAGGACTTCACCCGATCATCGATGTGGTCGGCAGCTAGCGTCGGATAGCGCGTCTGCTATCCAAGTCAAAGTCCTCCTGGTTGTGTTGCTGCAGCCAGCCGCTAATACACCGATCCCACCTACAGCTTTCTTCTTTGCAGTCTCCATTGTTCATTAAACAAATTGCAAAAGATTCACCAACACAGATGTCCAGAATACTGTGGAATTTTGCGATGAAAACAGAGCTGTTGGTATTGGGATACAATGTGTCCGAATACTTTCGTTTCAACCATTGACGTCACGCGCAAACGTCATTATACATAGACGTTTTCAACCGGAAGTTCTCCGGGAAATTTAAAATTGCACTTTATAAGTTAACCCGGCCGTATTGGCATGTGTTGCAATGTTAAGATTTCATCATTGATATATAAACTATCAGACTGCGTGGTCGGTAGTAGTGGGTTTCAGTAGGCCTTTAAGTTCTTAAATAAAATAGTGAACGTACAAGACAACTTGTCTTTTAGTAGTAAGCAAGCAAACAAAGGCTCGTAATTAGTCTGCTGACGTATGCAGTAACATATTGTATCATTTATCATTCTATTATTTTGTCAACATTATAAAGGCCAAGTGGTAGAAAATGAATTATTAATGTATTTGTTCATTTACTGTTAATATCTGCTTACTTTCTCTTTTAACATGTTCTATCTACATTTCTGTTAAAATGTAATAATCACTTATTCTTCTGTTGTTCGATACTTTACATTAGTTTTGGACGACAGCACAAATTTGGGTATCAATCCGATACCAAGTATTTACAGGATCATATATTGGTCATATTCAAAGTCCTCGTGTCCATGGACATATTTCCTGAGTTTATAGACATAATATACATTTTTTTTAAACTACCGTAAAGAAGATGTTGTGATGCCAAAAAATATCGACGTAATCATAGTAATATCGACTAGATACGGGCCTGTACTTGATATCATTACAGTGGATGTTAGGTGTAGATCCACCAATGGCGTTCGTTTACATTTTGACGCCGGTGAGCGGTGTGTAGTGAAGCCTGTTTAGCTATTCCTCGTCCTGCAGAGATGATACTTGTAAGAAACGTACTTTATTTGTTGCCATGGAGGCGAGGATTAGTGATTTAGAAGTAGCTAAAACACTGCAGACGGCGGATGGACGTTAGCCGCTAGCTAGCTAGCCATGTCTTAAAGCACCTCTTCCTGAGGGCGTTTCAGTGTTAAAACTTCACCTTTATCTTTAGTTTTTAAGCCAAAATGCGTCCGTTCTCCCTTTTCTGTCTACACATCATGTCTGCTTGTATATACTCCGTGATTGTGTGCTACCGAACATGCTTCTCTTCTCGTAAACCAGCAATGTCATGACGTGACTTCGATGCGGGCATGGGGGGGTGCGTGACCGGTACGTTTCAGAGGTGATATAGTACCGAAAATTATTCATTAGTATCGCGGTACTATACTAATACCGGTATACCGTACAACCCTAATAACACATATCCAAGGTTTCCCCTAACCTGCCAAGATACCCGTGGCAGTGGGGGCCTGTTTGCGGCCCCCACTTGACTTCATCAAGTAATTAGCATAATCTGCTATGATATGGGTTCGATCTTTCTGTGTGGAGTTTGCATGTTCTCTCCGTGACTGCGTGGGTTCCCTCCGGGTACTCCGGCTTCCTCCCACCTCCAAAGACATGCACCTGGGGATAGGTTGATTGGCAACACTAAACTGGCCCTAGTGTGTGAATGTGAGTGTGAATGTTGTCCGTCTATCTGTGTTGGCCCTGTGATGATGAGGTGGTGACTTTTCCAGGGTGTACTCCGCCTTCTGCCCGAGTGCAGCAGAGATAGGCTCCAGCACCCCCCACGACCCCGAAAGGGACAAGCGGTAGAAAATGGATGGATGGATGGATATGATTTTCTTTTAAAAACTGCCAAAAAAAAAATGTGTGTACACATTTAAAACAAATTTGTTACATGAATTAGTATTAACACATTTTTTTAAATCCATGCCATATTTTTTAGTTGTTGCTGCTTTTTGTACAATGTACTTTGTTGACATTTTTTCAAGTGTTTCCAGACTTTTAATTACAAACAACTAGCAACAAATCTAGCATCTTCTTCTGGGGTTATTATAAAATGTACTCGTGTTAAGATTCTTAACTTCTGTCCCTCGATGTCCCTGACCAAAGAGGGTAGCTGCAGCGAGCATGACGTCACACTTGGTTCGCGCTGCTCCAGTTGGAGTTTCTCTTCTTTCTCTTTCTCTTCTTAATATTTGCACATTTTGTAGATGGCTGTCCGCGGGTATATCTGCAATATATATAAAAATTACGTCCACATCGCCGACATGCCGACAACACTCCAGACCAGGGGTGGGCAATTAATTTTTTGAGCAACCCGAGCACTGCTGGAGGGCCACATCGACAATATTTCAATTACATTTTGCTCAATATTATTTTTGATATTTACTATTAAAGAACTATATGTTTAAACTGATGTTGTTGTTGTTGTGCTGGGACTCTTCACCCGTGAGCGTACTCCGGTTAGGGAATAGGGACACCGTTTTACGTTTTTAACTTCTTCTTTATATATTGCTTTGTAGCAGCAGCAGCTAAGCACACTCTCACATACACACTGTTCAACACATTGCCCGAAGGACCCCGGAAAAGTAAACATAGCTGCCCGGTAAACTGCCTGACTCAAAACAGACGTAACTTAAAGGTGCATGACTACAATAATAGCTTGTTTACGTCGACAATAATATAGTCAATTATATTCAACAATTATCATATTAAATAGGGAACTTTCTCTTAATCTTCTGACAAAGGGAATTTATAACAGCCGCCCCCTAAATAGCATGGCAATTTTGAAACAAACATAAATTCCCACAACAGTCCTTTAAACAGGATTATCCTCAGGAAGAGCTGACAGCTGGACCAGCCGAGCAACTGGTCTCACGTAAGTCTTCTCTCCAACTTTGACTTCAGCAGTCCGTATACACCCATCATCACTTGCATTTAACTTCACCACCTTGCCCATTGGCCAGTGAGCACGTGGAAGCTGAGGATCAACAATCATCACAACTGTGTCTAGGGGAAGATGATCTGTGTGTTGGCGCCATCTCTGGCGGGTTTGAAGAGAGGGCAAGTAGTTTCTGATGAACTGTGTCCAGAAGTGGTCGGCCATCATCTGGCAATGACGCCAGCGCCTCCTGGTGAGGGTGTCAGGAGCATAGGCAACTTGTGGAAGAGAGGCATCCTGCCGCCCCATCAACAACATGCTGGGCGTCACTGGGTCTGGATCGGCCACATCCGAGGATACATATCCTAAAGGCTTGGCATTGAGGATGCCTTCCACTTCGATGAGGAGTGTGAGCAGAACCTCTTCTTGGAGCACTTGTGCACCTATGACCACTTGCAGGGATTTCTTGACTGATTGAATCTCACGCTCCCAGACACCACCAAAGTGGGGAGATGCTGGTGGGTTAAGACGCAACTTAATCTGTTTTTCTGCAAGCCGCTCCTGCAACTGTGATTCCATTGCTGCAAAGGCCTCCTTCAGCTCCTTATTTGCTCCTCTGAAGTTAGTCCCCTGATCAGAGAGGACCTCAAAGGGAGTGCCTCTCCGTGCGATGAACCGTCTCAGTGCGAGGAGGAAAGCATCTGTGTCGAGGCTGGTGAGTAGATCCAGATGTATACATCTCGTCGTGAGACATTTGAAAATGATACCCCAGCGCTTTTCACTTCGCCTCCCAGCCTTGACCATGTACGGGCCAAAGCAGTCCACGCCTGTTGAGAAGAATGGAGGCTTGAGCAGCCGCAGACGGGCTGAGGGCAGGTCTGCCATCCTCGGCACCACTGGCTTCCCTCTCCACTTCATGCAACCAGTGCAAGCTCTCTGATACTTTTTGATAGCCTGCCTTCCTCGCAGAACCCAGTAGTAGCGCCTCATCTCTGCAAACACCCTATCAGGTCCAGGGTGGTGTAGCTGAGCATCCATCTCTTTAATGAGGAGTGTGGTGACTGCATGACGGGGATCCAACAGTATTGGGTGAATGTCAGTGGGGCTAGAGCTCTCTAAACGGCGCAGGCGTCCTCCAACCCGTATAAGACCCAATGCCGGGTCTAATTCTGGGGCGAGCGTACTCAGCCTGCTGCTGGGTGGCACAGGCTTGCTGGCTCTGAGGCATCTGATTTCTTCAGAGAAGCAGTCTGTTTGGCTGGTTTTGAGCAGGTGGACTTCAGCATCTCTTAGGTCACACAGGGGTGAAGCAGGGTCGGCTGCCGCCCCATGAAGAGACTGTTGCGTGGCCTTGACCAACTCTCTCCAGCTGCTGAACCGGGTGAGATCTGGTATCTTGGGTGGTGAGCTGGTCTGTGTGAGAGCACAAAAAACACTGTGTTTTAACTCACCACGGTCCTCTGGCTCTGTGATGCTAGGACAGGATGGCCATTCATCCGGTGGACGGCGAAGGAATGCTGGTCCCTGGATCCAACGATTTGGCGCAGCCAGCTCAGCTAACATCTTGCCACGGGTGAGATCGTCGGCCGGATTGTTAGCTGTATCCACATACCTCCAGGTGTGTGAGGCAGTCAGCTCCTGGATCTCAGAAACCCTTGTTCCCACGAAAACCTTGAACCTGCACGACTGAGATGTCAGCCAGGTGAGAACTGTTGTGGAGTCAGTCCATAAGAAGGTCTGGGCAATACACAAGGTGAGCTCTTTGTGAAGGAGGGAGGACAGCTGGACTCCTGTCAGCGCTGCACAGAGCTCCAACCGTGGCATTGACTGTTGGCGTTTTGGGGCCACTCTAGACCTTGCCATCACAAATGAGACATAGACAGTGTCATTAGTTCTTGTGGTGAGATATGCCACTGACCCGTAGGCTTGCTCAGAGGAGTCACAGAAGACGTGGAGAGTGTACTCTGTGGTGTCGGTAGCAAGCTCCAATGGTGCATAGGTTCGAGGGATGGAGATGTTGGCCAGCTCGGAGAGTTCTCTCTCCCAGCTGGACCAGGCCTGGAGGATGTCAGGAGGGAGATTCGGGTCGTCCCAGCTCCTCTTCTTTGCCCACAGTCTCTGGACAAGAATCTTGGCCCGTGTAGTGTACGGGATAATGATCCCGATCGGATCATACTGGCGGGCAAGTACCTTATAGATGTACCGCATAGTAGGGGTCTCACTCTCTGGGGGCTTTGGCTTGAAACCGAGCCGATCAGATGGACAATACCACCGCAGACCAAGGGCCGGCTCCTGTGGATCGTTGCATTTCTCGGCCAGCCACAGCTCTGTGCTTTCAGATCGGGCACTGGAAGGCAAGTGGGAGACAACACATGAGAAGTTACTTGCCCACTGTCGAATCTCAAATCCTCCTGAGGCCAGATATTGTCGCATCTTGTCCACCAGGAGCTTGGCTGACTCAGTCGTTGACAGGCTCTGCAGACAGTTGTCCACGTAGAAAGACTGTTCGATGGACTGCAGGATGTCTTCATTTCCTGCAGCACATTCTTTGACATGTTTTTGCAGGGCAAATATTGCACAACACGGGCTGCTTGTGGTACCAAATGGCAAGACCTGCCATTGGTATACGTCAGGCTGTTTCTCCCTTTGCAGGTTTCTCCAAACAAACCTCAGCAACGGCTGGTCCTCCGGTAGCAGCCGAACTTGGTGGAACATGGCTCGGATATCTCCACTGATGGCGACAGCGTGCTGGCGGAACCGCAGGAGGACCCCGATGAGAGATGGGCCGAGGGTTGGACCTGGGAGAAGCTGCTCATTGAGAGAGAGACCACCATGATTAAAGGAGCAGTCAAAGACAAGGCGATGTTTGCCATTATGATGGACGAGGTGATGAGGTATGAACCATGACTCTCTGGAGCTGTTTCCCTCTCCCTCCTGGAGCTTTGTGACACACCCACCATCTATAAGCTTCTGGATCTCTGCTTCATATATTTTAGCTTTGACAGTGTCTTTAAGCAGTCGTCTCTCTGTACTGCGTAGCTTTGGCATCACTGCTTCAACATCTGCTTTTAGTGGTGGTGCACCTTTTATCCGGAGCAAGGGTGTAGTGTAGCGAAGTGTGTCACCAACCTTCACTCTCTTAGTGGGTGCTTCCAAGACGCTCACCGCTTCCTGCTCCAGGCGAGACCGCACTGCTAGCCGCTCGCTACGGAATGGGAGCACATCAAGCTGCCAGAGGCGTTCGACTTGTTGGTAGATGTCATCTGGTGTAGGCTTGAAGGCGGTGTAGTAGCATGATGCAGCGGGGGACTGGGAACCATCTGGGCCTTGGAGCGTCCAGCCGAGTGCTGTATGGATAGCTACGGGTCCTCCCTTTGGGCCAAACCTCACAGGTTCTGTAGCAGTGATCAGGTGAGTGTAATCTGCACCAAGGAGCAGCAGTGGTTGCACCTTATTGAAACTCTGCAGTTGTAATCCTCTCAGGTGATGGTAGCGTCTCTGGAGCGCTGCTATTGGATAGGATTGCTCTGTCAGGGTGAGTCGACCTGCTGTGTAGGCCCTCTCAACCAAATGCTGCTGTGATGGTGATGCTGGAGAAGCTACATGAAAGTCAACTGATGCTCCAGTGAGGTGAACCACATCCTGACGAACAGTCCGCAGGGTGAGGGACTCTGCTCTGCCCCTGAGCTTCAGGTCTCGAACTGCAGCTGGGAGTATTATGGTGCGTTCAGCTCCATCATCGAGGATTGCATAGGTCTGCAGTGATCTGGTCCCATGACTGATGATGATTGGCACCACCTTGAGGTATACTTTCCCTCCCTGCATCGAGTTAGCCGCTGAGGTGCAGTCTTTGGGTGTGATGAGGAAGATTTGGGGGCCCGGCCTGGTGATGTCATGCAGCACTCTCAGGTGGATCTCCTGACACTCACTGCAAGGTTTCTTTAATGTGCAGCTCTCTTCATCGTGGTTAGTACGGCCACAGTTACGACAGCGCTTTCCGCCTGCTATCCACTTCTCAATTTCCTGTGTTGAGCATTGAATAATGTCTGGACACTGCGACAAGTAGTGCTCTGTACTCTTGCAGAAGAGACACATCCTTTTAAACTTTTGTTGCTTAGCTGCTGGCCGAGTCGTTTCGGCTGATTTGGGCTGGTCTGCGCCGTGATACACAGAAACAGGCCGAGTCCGAGGCCGGGGAGAAGGAACAGGTCTGTCTCGATTGGCAGGCGGTGCTCCTTCAGCTCGATGGCGCTGTGCCATTTTTGCGGACAGTCTCTGAGCTTCTGCCTTCACCTTGAGCCACTCTGCGAGGTCTCTGAGGTTGTATGGATTTAGGCTGCTGGTGCTGAGGCGCCCCTGAACCTGCAGATGCTCCACAAAATTGTCTCTCATGTGTCTAGGGAGTTTGCTAAGTAGCCGGTCAACATGGCCAGTAGACATCACTTCCATCCCATTAGGCCCTTCCAATGAGGTTAGCATTCCCACCAGCAAGTCAACGTTGAGGGCGAAGCTCTGGAAAGCTTTGGGGTCTCCTGATTTGACATCAGGAGAGTTCAGGATGGCTGCAATCTCACTTTGTGCCAACTGATGTGGCTGCCCGTACTGTCTCTGCAAAGCCTGCATGGCGGCGGTGTAGGGCTGTACATAATGTCTGTGTGACTGAGCTATTAGCTTAGCTTCATCCAGGATCAAGTGTTCCATAAGCACACGGTATTTGTAATGTTCAGAAAGTTCAGTGTGTGGATTGAGCAGGTGATCTAACGCCATTTTTAAATCAGCAAATTCTCTCTCACTGTCATGCACCAACTTAGGCAGTTCAGGTATTGGAACAGGCTGTCTGGGGGACTGGGTAGTGTAAGGTACCTGCAGTGGCGTATACTGAGACTGGGGGCTGTACTGAACCTGTTGAGTTGATGGGGGCTGTTGCAGAGTGAAACCAGCAGGGGGAGACACCAGTTGATATGCTGGCTGAGTTGATGGCGGATACACAGGCTGGTGGAGTTGCAGCTGTTGGTTCTGCGTTGGCAGTGGTGACTGGTGTAATGGCTGTGTAGCGATGGTTGATGGAGGCTGATAGACAGTCCCCAGGGGGGTGGCAGCGCTGTAGGGCGATGGATTGATAACTGGCTGAGTGCCAGCCGCAACAGGTAGCTGTGGTGCAGAATATGGCGCTGTTGCTATCTGTGGGGGTTGATAGGCTGGTTGTGCAAACAGTGGAGCGTGTTGCTGCACGGGCTGTGCAGACGGGAGTGGGGTGTATTGCCACACTGGCTGTGCGGACGGGAGTGGGGTGTATTGCTGCACTGGCTGTGTGGACGGGAGTGGGGTGTATTGCTGCACTGGTGCTGGATTTACTGGTGTTGTCTGCATGGGCAGGTATTGCAGTTGTGCAGCTGGTGGCACTCTGTCCTGTACATTGTTAATCATCACTGTGGTAGGCTGGTTAGACAGGTAGCCTGATGCAACTGATGTCTGTTGGGCTGGCATAACTCGCTACTTGTGAAGCTTGAGGTGTAGGCTGCAGCATAGAAACATTCAGCATAGTGAGGGGAGGCGGTGCCCATGCCGATGTCACAGTTGAAGGCAGACACTGCGTCAGTGTGTAGTTCTCCTGTCTACCACCTGGTGTAGGAGTATTTGCTGCTTGAAGCTCTAGTGTTGTAGAGATGATATGTGGCAGTGTAGACAAGTGTGGCTCATGCTGAAGCAGCCTAGATGATCCAAGATGGAGGCTGGATGGCTGTGACAGAGGGGTGCTGTGAACCACTGGACAGTTTAGCCAGGGTGATTGATATGTTGGGACGCTCATATTGAGATTAGCTAGTGGCCGTAGGACAGGAGAACCCTGCCTGCTTTGATAGCTCCGCCTCGCGGGCGCCGCCGATGGTTGGCTCATATGGCGTGTTAGCTGGCTGGGCAAGTCTCTAGCATGTATCGCCATGTTCCACTCGCTCACCTTGTCGGCCGCTCCCGCCGAAAATGGACGATTGGGGATAGCGTGCGCTCCGTGCGGCTGGTCCTCCATGCACACAGACTCGGTCTGTAGGCTGAGTGACTGCAGCCGCTGGGCGCCGACGCTCTCTCCTCGGTCCTCCGCGCGGGCACCGTGAGGAATGAGGGACTGTGGGAGGCTAACCAGGTAGCTTTCTAGACGAGTTGGAAGCTGTCGCTGTCTTGCTCCGAGTGCGCCGCCGTCTGCCGCTGTTGTTAGCGCTGCGTCCATTTGTCCGTCGCGAGTGAAGATAATCCGGCTCGAAGGACCAATATTAAAGAACTATATGTTTAAACTGATGTTGTTGTTGTTGTGCTGGGACTCTTCACCCGTGAGCGTACTCCGGTTAGGGAATAAGGACACCGTTTTACGTTTTTAACTTCTTCTTTATATCTTGCTTTGTAGCAGCAGCAGCTAAGCACACTCTCACATACACACTGTTCAACACATTGCCGGAAGGACCCCGGAAAAGTAAACATAGCTGCCCGGTAAACTGCCTGACTCAAAACAGACGTAACTTAAAGGTGCATGACTACAATAATAGCTTGTTTACGTCGACAATAATATAGTCAATTATATTCAACAATTATCATATTAAATAGAGAACTTTCTCTTAATCTTCTGACAAAGGGAATTTATAACATATACCGTAAGATAAATAATAATAATAATAATAATAATTAATAATAATAGTAATACTTCAACATAGTGTGTGTAACAGCATTCCATGACTAATATAAATAAATTAACATTAATAATAAATGACAGTAAAATAAGCACACGTATGACTGAGGAGTCATAGTGTAACTTTGTGTGGTGTTTGAGTTGTCCGACTTTTTGTGTGGCCATAAACGCACCAGTGGTTTAGTGGTATGCGTGTTGGTGACAGATGACAAGTTGGTTTTGGCCTGGTTTGTACGGCAGAAGATTACTAGTTTTTCGAGATAGAATTGTTTTACTCATGTTTTTGGTGTGGTTATGTCCGAATATAAACAGTTTTGCTCAATAAAGTGATCGATATAATTCCTGTCCTCGAAGCATCTCGATAGACGTTACAATAATTGAACGGTGTTCAATTGAACGGTGTTGATGAACACCGTTAGGGCCGCTTGTTGTCACTGTCACTCAAAGTTACATTGCAAAATTACATAGAATAAATATGTTTATTTTGTTTAGAATTCAGATGGGATTTGATTTGGTGCGCGGCATATATTTGCTGTGCGCAGCGGACACTTGAGCAGTGCGCAATTGCGCAGGCACGCACCTTAGAGGGAACGTTGCTTTGCAGTCCATGTCTTGTTGGAAACACGCCATTCTTCATCAACTTTTCTCTTTTTAGCGTCTCGGGTGTAAACCGTGCATCACTTGTCGCTGCATGTGCACCTTCACTCACAGGTTACACACGGACACACGCCCATAAATAATACTTTTCAAAATAAAAGCAGCACAGTTGTATTGCGCGCACGACATAGATGTTTTTTCAACTTTATTTTGTCATTTGTGATTGCAGCTGTTCACATTCACTCACAATCACGCACACGCATACGTCCACACGGAAGTAATACAAATAACGATTTTCAAAACAAAAGCAGCACCGTTGTATTGCACACTCAACATAGATACTTTTTAAAATTTATTTTGTAATTTATAATTGGCCTCACGCGGGCCGGACAGGGACGCACAAAGGGCATTCTGCGGCCCATGGGCCGCAGAATGCCCAGGTTTGCTCCAGACAGTCACAATGGTGTGCGTTTTGTTTACATCCGGTTTCGGTAGCGCGGTTTTCGATTATCAAACTCTTTTTTTCGGTAGTCAAGTTTTCAGTACATCACTTGTCAATAGTGTGCAAATAATATGCTATATATATTAAATCATACTGTAACAACCAGCTAATGTTAATGTTTTATGTTCATGTGCTTTGGATTTAATGTCAGTTTTTCCCATGTTTACAAACATATCGTCCATGCCTGAAAGGTGATTGGCGGAGAATTAGGACGTGTGGTTGTGTGTCCAGGGAAGGGAGAGAAAACGTGTTGGAATTGTGCCGTTTGTTATCATAAGATTGGTCATAAAAGTTTAAAATAGCGTCAGACTTTGTGATTTCTTCTGGGGGCTACAATACATTTTATTACTCTAATTTGTTATCAAGTAAAAAACATCAACAACCTTATTTTCAAGGTGTAGCGGTGATAAAAATTCAGTGGCGGCACACCTCATTGAATTACATTTAGGGGAACCTTGATATCAATCCATCGGATTATATATAAATATTATTTCTAGGCTTGCAGCGTGTTTACTTGTGCAAAGCTGGACAGTCAGTTAACATCGAAATCTCTTCCAATAACCACACAAGCTTGGTCTTTTGAAGTCACTTACAAAAAGTAAACATGGTAGGCTATATAGGTTACTAAGAGCTAGCAGCTACACAACAGCTAAGCACACAATAGCACTCAAGCTGGACATACGTAATAATCATTCAACAATATTGCAGTGTAAAACAGCACATTTGTTAATATGAACAAGTATCACAGATACGGAGTATCCAAGGCAGAAGTGTATTGAAGAGTATCCATTAACAAACTTTTCTGCATTATTTAACTTACTGTGTCATTGCTTAACTTAATTAATTTTTGTCATCAAAAACCATTACCTTTAACTTAAAAATGGATTAAGTCCATTCCAGACTGTTAATAATCAAAAGGTTAGTGTTTTTTATACCTACTATTGTTATCTTTCTTATTTCACTTGATCAAACCTTTTCTAACATTCCACGCTACAAAATAATAAAAGTATGTATGATTCCTGCTGATATCAGATCAAATCAATATCAGTATAGTATCAGAAGTTCAAAAGTTTGGCGCACCCTTAACGCTTACTCAATCATGTTTGTAAGGCTAAGTAGTTGTCTAAGTAATTGCCATCCATCATTGTTATTGGTACTAGTTATAGAAAATTTTGGCTACTGTTTCACGCTTAAAATTGCTGTCATTGGCTAACGGCCGTTGTCACATTTTCCCTTTTGCCTTTGAAAGAAAACCGTTTGGGCACCCCAGCCCTTGACCTCAACCAAGATTTTAATAAAAAACAGTCACATGTGAGTCTCAAACAAGTTATATTTGATTTTCTGTATTTGATTGAGAATAGTTACCAATCTGGATTCAAATTGTTTCTAGATGACAGTGATACCTTGTGGATTAATTTAATTTTGAAAGGGTTTACTCGGGAGTCAGTCAGCAAGAGGTAAGGAATAGTTTTGCAGGTGGTTTTCAGTGCCCTTGCCAATAGTGGCAGGTTGGCAGCATAAGAGAAAGATAAGTATACTCAACTCACATAAAGTGAGTGATATGTTTGGATGAGAGCCAAATGCAATGACCAGTAATGACCCCATATTGTGGGGTCAGGATGTGCCGTCAATTATTTTTGCCAGAAGCTCTTTGCATGGCTGTAGAGGTTTCTTAGCATAACCATACTGATGGTCCATTGGCAGTTAAGAAGAGTGGCTGGTAGCCTAGTGCGGCCTCAAAGGGGGACATGTGTAAGCGCCCTGGTCTAGCCCCTGCTTCTGTTTGTCCAGGTGTTATGGAGTGAGACTCTACCAACATACACATGGCACAGAGGCACTGGCTGGCCTCCGTTACACTCACCCCTATAAATCTTACTATCATTCAGTTCACGGCACCACTGTAACCCGCCTGGCCCTGTTTCCTCTTTTTCAAACCTGGGTTTTCCTGAATAAGAGACCAAAATGGTAGGCACAAGCTAAAAGCCAGAGCTGTCAACTCTTAAGGTGTTAGAGAGTGAGGTTTTACCAACATACACATGGGAAGACCTCCGTTACACTTGCCCAACACAGTTCTGGTCAATGAATTGTCTTAGTTCTCAATCCAAACCAGGTGTACTATCTTAGTGGTAGGGTTGGCCTCAGTACCACATCTAAGGTCTGGCGGTGAGTCCTGGTTTGCGCTCTTACATTGCCAATTTGACTATGGGTTCTACCTGGATGTGAGGTCGAAATAAGCTCCCAGCAAAAACTACTTCCACACATGGACCATGAACTGAGGTCCTCAATCTTATACATATGTTTGTAGGTAGTCTTAAGAAGTGGTCTATGAGGAGTCACGTCACTAAGGCTGAGGGTATCATTTCTAGGGAGATTAAATGTTTGCTTCCAGAAAAACGATCTACAGCGGTCATGAAAATATTTTTGCCACTGGCGGACAGAAATCAAGCCACAAAATTTACTGCAATGTGGAACTAGGGTTGTAGAGGGAATGGGTACTGAGGTCGGAGGTGGATGGACTTGTTCCTGGTACACTTTGCACGCTAACATGAAGCTCCTGAAGTCCTTGTCCAAGGTGGGCCACAAAAAATGCCTCTTGATAAAATAGCTAATCTTGTTAATTTCTGGCTAGTAGGCCATGCAGAACTATTGGGCCCATTTCAGCACTTGGGTATGGACTGCTTTACTTAGGGGCACTTGGCCTACTCCGACTCGATGTCCGACTCCATGGCGCCAATTATCCATGAAGGTGGTAGGGGATGCTGAACTGATTAGAGAGAACCTCAAGTTTAATATATCCAGAGCTACAGCTGTGGGTGAGTTTAAACTATAAAAAGCAGAAAAACAGGGTCCATCTAGCTTGGCAAGTGTTTAACTTCCTACCAGATGGGATGTATGAGAGATGTTTGTCTGTGTATACCAGGAGTGGTTGGTCAGTCCCCTCCAACAGGTGTCACCACTCCTCCAGGGACAATTTGACCACCAGCCGTTTTTTAATCCCCCGCGTAGTAATTTCTCTCTGCTGGGGAGATGCACCTAGAATAAAAAGCACATGAGTACAGCTCTTGATCTTCATTGCTTTGAGGCAACACTGCTCCTACCCCAGTGTCGGAGGTGTCCTCCTCTACTATCTCTAACATAAATGTGTGAATGTGGAGTGAGTGTCGAGTGTCGAGAAAAGCTCTATATACAGTGGGTCTGGGTTAGTTTTTACCTCTTCCCTCACTTAAAGGCCTACTGAAACCCACCACTACCGACCACGCAGTCTGATAGTTTATATATCAATGATGAAATCTTAACATTGCAACACATGCCAATACGGCCGAGTTAGATTAGTAAAGTGCAATTTTAAATTTCCCGCGAAATATTCTGCTGAAAACGTCTCGGTATGATGATGTTTGCGCGTGACGTCACGGATTGTGCGGACATATTGGGACACCATTGTGGCCAGCTATTAAGTCGTCTGTTTTCATCGCAAAATTCCACAGTATTCTGGACATCTGTGTTGGTGAATCTTTTGCAATTTGTTTAATGAACAATGAAGACAGCAAAGAAGAAAGCTGTAGGTGGGATCTGTGTATCAGCGGCTGGCTACAGCAACACAACCAGGAGGACTTTGAGTTGGATAGTAGACGCGCTACCGTGAGTACAGCTTTGGCTTCCAAACATTTGATCGCTTGCCCGTACGTGCGTGCCGCTATGTGCATGTCACGTACGTAACTTTGGGGAAATACACTACCGTTCAAAAGTTTGGGGTCACATTGAAATGTCCTTATTTTTGAAGGAAAAGCACTGTACTTTTCAATGAAGATAACTTTAAACTAGTCTTAACTTTAAAGAAATACACTCTTTACATTGCTAATGTGGTAAATGACTATTCTAGCTGCAAATGTCTGTTTTTTGGTGGAATATCTACATAGGTGTATAGAGGCCCATTTCCAGCAACTATCACTCCAGTGTTCTAATGGTACAATGTGTTTGTTCATTGGCTCAGAAGGCTAATTGATGATTAGAAAACCCTTGTGCAATCATGTTCACACATCTGAAAACAGTTTAGCTCATTACAGAAGCTACAAAACTGACCTTCCTTTGAGCAGATTGAGTTTCTGGAGCATCACATTTGTGGGGTCAATTAAACGCTGAAAATGGCCAGAAAAAGAGAACTTTCATCTGAAACTCGACAGTCTATTATTGTTCTTAGAAATGAAGGTTATTCCACAAAATTGTTTGGGTAACCCCAAACTTTTGAATGGTAGTGTATATGTGCTGTATGAACTTTACGGAGGTGAACGGTACTTTGGGCTGTGGGATTGAGTGTGTTGTGCGGGTGTTTGATTTGTATTGGCGGGTTGTATGGACGGGAGGGGGAGGTGTTTGTTATGCGGATTAATTTGTGGCATATTAAATATAAGCCTGGTTGTGTTGTGGCTAATAGAGTATATATATGTCTTGTGTTTATTTACTGTTTTAGTCATTCCCAGCTGAATATCAGGTCTCCCGCCTCTCACAGCATCTTCCCTATCTGAATCGCTTCCACTGCCCTCTAATCCTTCACTCTCACTTTCCTCATCCACAAATCTTTCATCCTCGCTCAAATTAATGGGGTAATCGTCGCTTTCTCGGTCCGAATCGCTCTCGCTGCTGCTGGCCATGATTGTAAACAATGTGCAGATGTGAGGCGCTCCACAACCTGTGACGTCACGCTACTTCCGGTACAGTCAAGGCTTTTTTTATCAGTGACCAAAAGTTGCGAACTTTATCGTCGATGTTCTCTACTAAATCCTTTCAGCAAAAATATGGCAATATCGCGAAATGATCAAGTATGACACATAGAATGGACCTGCTATCCCCGTTTAAATAATAAAATCTCATTTCAGTAGGCCTTTAAAACATGAGTGAAAAATGTGTGAAGAATGCACTACCGACTTGATAAAACCTGATAAGTCCAAAAGAGCAAGCGAGGATAGAGTATTATCTGCTCACAGATGCTACCTGGTGGCTGATTGAGCACACTGCAGCTAGGCCTGGATAGTCCCACTCCTTAATGCTTCAGTCGCATGCCAGATTCACACAGGAACGAGGCAAAACACAACCTTACCTACTGTAAATCTAATCCATTATAACTATGTACTGTTAGATTTGGATCGTTGCAGTGGTAAGCAGCTGCTTAAGTTCCTGGAATGATGTTAATACAAAGAGAGGTGCTTTTCACAAGGCTGAAATTTCCAATATACTATATCTGCAATAAAAGTTAGTCAACCAGAGAGAATGCTGGAGTTTCTTACTAATCTTTTGTGTTTGCTACTATGCCGCCGCATTTATTTTCTCTCGGTCTGCCTCGATGCAACCTTTTCCCAAAATATAGCCCTAGAATGACACTACTTCTGCATAGACACTTTTGGAGACAATTTTCCACTTTGACAAACAGATTGGTTTTCCAACATGGTAAATCTGTATAATAAGTCAGAATATCATCAAGGTAAAAAAACACAATCCCCAAGAAGTCTCTTCGCACGTCGTTTACACAAACTGGGAAAATGGCAGGGGCATTAGACAGGCCAAACAGCACTATAAGATATTTGTAATGCCCCAAGGGTGTGTTGAATACTGGTTTCCACTCATATTGGTCTCCTTTATGCACTAGGTGGCATGCATTGCACAGATTACATTTTGTGAAGATTTAAGGTCCTTTTGAGTGTCAAAAGCAGATGTTAGCAGGGGCATTGTGACGATCTGTCACATCAGGTCTAACTTATGTCACGTTTACTTTATTTTCTACATTTGTTTATTTCTACTTCCTGTCTATTTCCCTGAGCGCTTTTCCCCCCTCACCTGTCAATGATTGGCAGCCTGGCCACACCCGGTCATGGTTGCCAATCAGGCCACTATTTATGCTTGCCTTGCCCTCCAGTCAAGGCTCGAGGATTATTTAGTGACTAATATATGTTTCTGACTGTTAGCTGCATGCTGTGTGCATCAAGGCTCAGCCTGTGTTTACAAAAATTAAATACCTCTCTTATCTGTACGTCGTCCCCCTGTCCCCTGCATCTTGGGGTCACAACTACCGCAGCCATGCGCGTTCGTGACAGGCAAAGGGTATTCATTTTGACAAGCGATATTTTTTAGCGCTATGTGGTTTATGCAGGGTGTAAGGGTGCCATTTTCTTGGTCACATAGAAAATCCCGCTGCCATTGGGGATGAGCTGGGTTGGAATTATCCCTGCAGCTAGGGAGTCCTTAATACATAGCTTTGCGCTTGGGATGCGAGATTGTATACTCTCCCAACATGAAGAATGGCCTCCAGAAGGAGACTGATACAACAATCATAGGCCTATGAGTTGGAAGGGAAAAGTGCCTTACATTTACTCAAAACTTGATTCAGTTCAAAATAATCGGGGTGATATAGGACAAGTTTGCTGGAGCCATGGTGGGTGACTGTGACCAAACGGTGGCCATCAATGCGTTTGCCGTGAAGCGGCCCGCTAAAGGCTTGAGCGACATAAGTTTGACTACCAGGTAGACATAATTTAAATCAGGCTCTGCTCCAGAGTCTTCCAGGGATGACATGGTTAGGGATTGACTGTTAAACAGTAGTTGTGCGGACAAAGACAGACGGGCATGGGAGTTGAAGTTAAACCCATCCATCCATCCATTTTTTTATAGCGGCAATTCTCTTTAGGGTCACAGGTAAGCAGAAGCTTGTCCCAGCTGACTTCCAGCGAGAGGCCCTCAGATGGTTAGGGCAATCCTGTTGGAAATGTTCCCGTTCAATTGGGGTTAATCTTGCTTCTCTCCATGCTAAATGGTGTTTTGACGAGAACTAATGGTGGGATGGCTCTTGCCAGAAGCTTGGAAATCTCATACTCACAGAAACAGGTGGTCGGGATGTTTTTTTGATGTCGTTCACGTTAGCCTGGGCAAGATGGCCTAAAAATAAGGTGTCAGATTTTTTTTACAAACATTTTTTTATACTTTTTAAAGAAAACTATAGGCTTTAGATGACAAAGATAATTCAAAACAACGAAATAACACCTGTTTCCCTCCTGTAATTGAATCACCAGCTGTTCTTTTGTTGTAGGCAATGCACCTAAAAACTACACACTGTAATTTGAAAGGAGAGTTGTGTTTACAATCACATTGAAAGCTGCACCATTTTCCTCTCGGTACTGAATGACATGTTTCATTAGCTCTAGCTTTTAAAAAAAAAGCCACAATTTACAGGGATACATAGCGATGTGCAAAGTGACCGCTTCAGTGATCACTCTCTATCGCCACCATTTCTTCTCATACATGGGGCCTTGGTTAAATAATGGCACCAGTAAGCTGCTTTTTAGCTGGAGTTTGGTGGTTGTAAGGGTGTTGTTACTTTCGCGAAAAGTGACATTTCTCTCACTCGGCTGGATGCCTCTGTTTTAGATGTTGGAATTAGGCTTAACGTGTTGCTGCCTTTTGTTCCAATGGGCTTTAGACAAACAGCATGCAGCAAGCATTCACAAACCCACACCAGTTCCAAACCACTGACGAGACTATTCCTTTCTTAGGAACAAACATATATAACAACATTTATATATGTTTTTGAACAATCATATTGTCACGGCTCGTTACACCAGGCCGTGCCTTATTTTGAGATTGTTAGTGTTTTTTCATGTATAATGTTGAGTTCCTGTCCTGCACACTTATTTTGTTGTTCCACTTCCTTTTTGAGTCTCCTGCAGCAGCTTTATGTTGTCTTTATTTTGTCTCCCAATTTAGTCGTCGTTATTTAAGATTATATTCTGTATGGATGCTGTTGAACGCTGTAGCCTCTTCTGAGGCTTCTAAGTACGTTTGTTTCTTAAAAGTCCTAGGTTTTGTGCATTCCCTAATGCATTAGTGTTTATTTGGCTCGCACCTCGCTGCACATGTGCCTTGGTGTTTTTATCTTTGTTTATTATATATCTCATGCCTACACACTGTCTCCTGCTACCTTCTGCATCTTAAATCACAATCTTCGCTATCATGCAACCCAAGCATCACAGAATCTCCCGACCACAAAGTGATTTAGCGGAAGTGTTTGACGGAGGAGTTTGAGAGGAGAATGTTTGAGGGCATGGAGGCAGAGGCACGACTCTTCTCACCAGAGGTTCTGGAGACCTTGATGTGGGGTCCAGATGGTCACCTGATTCCAAGAGACTCGTTTTTGCCAAGTGCCTACCCCGCCTATCGTCGAAGAAGGCGGAGGCATGCTCCAGCATCTTCGACACGCCGATGGGACGAGCAGCCCACTCAACCTTCTCCGCTGCAGGTGGATCAAGCTTGGCGTCCCTCCACAGATATTAAATTAACAATAACTGACTGCCAGGACATTTTTTTAAAGACCAGATTAGCAATTGTTAGCAGGTTTTTCTTGTTTTTGTTTTATTGTTTGTGATTTTTGTCTTTAATATATGTATTTTACAGTGTACATTTTCTTTTTTTTAACATCCATTTGAGTTTGAAGGCCTATAAAACTTCCAAAAATACAATCACATATCAAATGCCCCTGCACAAAAAAACCCACACAAAACAAAACAAAAAATAAATAAATAAAAAAGATCTATAAAAAAAATAAATAATAAATGCATATATAATTTTTGCAAGATAAATTGTATGATTGATTGATTGATTGATTTTTGCAAGATAAATTGTATGATAAAATGGTATTAAAAAAATACATCACAATTAATCCAAATTCAAACGTGTGACTCATCTATTTTTTTTTAAAAACATCATTTGACAGCTCTGTAGTTCATACACATCAATATACAATACAAAACCACAGAGGGATGTGGTATAGGTAGTGTTGCAAAATGAGAAATTATGGGGTTTGTTGCATTCTTCAAGGGGAAAAACAGCAGTGGTTTAAGTAACCTTGCTAGCACCCAAACCCAATTGTCATACAAACTACTGAATGATTATAGAAGTTTGAGATCATTTATAGTGCCCAATACAACTGTGTGCAATGTGGTGCTAAAGTGACTTACTGCAGGCCTATGACTATGCAATGTTCCTGCCTGTAGTTTTAACTCCTCCTGCAGTGGAGCAGCTAATATTCATTGGCAGACCACAATGCAGATGAATAAATACTGAGCGTGCACTCCGAACCTCAACACCTTCAACTGATAACTAAAGGGTCCTATTTCCTGTAGCCCTGACAGCTGCAAGTATATTCATATGGTTAGTGTGCACATAGTTTTATTGTAATGTATGTATGGCGTTGGGTAGTGCCACCTAAAGTTCCACAAAAGTGATATCTTATGTCTGTCTTTAATGTTGTGCAGATGCAGGCATCTGGTGAAAGAATGAATGCTGGGGACTGCAATGGATGCTCTTATGCATCAGGTAAATAAATATACAATATGTAAGACAGCGTATTTGTTCACTTGTGTCATCAGATTTTATTATACATTGTCTCTTTCAGGCAATGGTAGAGAGTCAACCACGGAACAGGACTTTTACGGTCCAAACAGTCAGCATTCCTCAACACCTTGCTCCGTTACTGGTCAGTTTTCAACTATCTGTTGACTGCTTTGGCATTATATTTATTATACCTATGAATGTATATTTAAGAGGGTGTGATTCCCACCCCCTGTACAGAACACTCTATCAAGGTGGAGCTGTGCAGCGAAGATGGATCACCACAGCCTGAGAACAGAGGGGCTGTCAGAGATAGTAGCTGTGGGGATGACAGAACAGAGCTGAATGCAGAAGGGAGTGCAGAGCACACTGGGGTCGGACAAGGTAATCTTTACAGTGAGATGGCCACTTCCAATCATGCTTCCCCTGGACCCATTCGGCTTGCCAGTGGCAAGCTCCAATGTGATGTGTGTGGGATCATCTGCATTGGACCCAATGTGCTGATGGTGCACAAGCGAAGTCACACTGGTGAGAACACACCTGCAAACATTATAAAAACCCATAAAAACAATCTGGTGTATGCTATCCAATGTAATGATGAATGCACTGATTCATAAATTGGGGAAACAAAACAACCACTACGCCGAGGCATGGCACAGCCTCGACGAGAAAACTCTTCAGGCCAAATCTCAGCTGTCTACCTGCACCTCAGGGAAAAACAGCACTCATTTGAGAACAAAAATGTACAGATTCTGGACAGGGAGGACGGATGGTACGAAAGACGTGACCACGTGAGGGAAGCTATCTATGTCAAGGTTGAAAAAACATCTCTGAACAGAGGAGGTGGGCTGCGACACCACCTATCTCCCACATACAACACTGTCCTTTCAACCATTCCCAACCTACTCTGCGATTTAGCCTCCTACAAATAACAGGAGTTAGAAACATTGTGGTCACAGAAGGTGAACAGAATGCCATTTGTGCCATTTGTTTACAACTGAATGGAATGCTTATGTGGGGGATTCCGACTATTTTTGGACTGGTAGTAGTCGATCCACAGCGATCGTTCTGCCACACAATACCTCAACGCTAACGAGGTGAAAATACACTTCAACGACTGTTGTTGGCTTTGGCAGTTAGGATTGCTCGTTTGCATCAAAACAGGCACGCCCTCCTGGTTTTGGAGTATAAATATTTTGTGTTTTGGCACCAGCCGCTAGGCTAGATCTGACCAATGTAAGTATAAGAATAGATCTGACCAATCTAAGTCTATGAGCATGAATTGATGAAGCCTACTCGGATGAGAGGCGAACCGTCTTCTAAGACAAACCAAACAGTCCAGTTGCGATCGATTGAATGCCCTAAGATTACAATAACCTGGATGAATGAGAACATCCATAGACATCTATAAACATCTCAAATAAATTGTGCACATTCTCGTCATCATCTTCATGTGTTGTTTAGGTGAGAGACCTTTTCAATGTAACCAGTGTGGAGCATCCTTTACCCAAAAGGGCAACCTGTTACGCCACATCAAGCTGCATTCTGGAGAGAAACCTTTCAAATGCCCCGTTTGCAACTACGCTTGCCGGCGGAGGGATGCCCTGGCTGGACATCTAAGAACACATGCAGGTAGAATGGAGTGGAACAATGCTATCTTACAATATTTACTTCTTGATTTATTTATCATGGACAGTGTACAGGTGAAACTAAAAACAATTGAGTATTGTGCAAAAGTTCATTCATGTCAGCACTTCAACTTTCAGTGTGAAAATGATATGTGATATAAAATCATTACATGCAAAGTGAGATACAGTATGACAAGCCAGTATTTGTTACAGTTTTGGTGTTCATGGCCTACAGTTTTAGAAAAACCCACATTTTCTGAGATTTTCATAAGCTGTAAGCCATAATCATCAAAAGTCCATTATGAGCCTTTGTCATATGTTAGCGTCACTTTGTAAATCTAATTGCTGGAATAAAAAAAACTGTAGCACAATATTATTATTTTTTAGTTTCGCCTGTATTTTAATCAACATTACTTTAAATGTTTCACAATTACCTAAAAGGCTATTTTTCATATGTTGTCCCTAGACCAATCTTAAAATTATCTACCTGTATCGGCCATTCCAAGCTTTCCAGGTTCTAGACCTAAGGCCGTGGGTTGAGCCAGGACAGGTGGTGCACTTTCATACGCACTTCCGCCTACAACCAAAGTCTCTCCAAAAATAGCTTTATTTGCAAAAAAAAAGGTTTTCTTTCCAATATTCCATCCAAGGTTAAGAAAAACAACTTTAACTACATACAAAGCTATAAACAAAACTAAGGGTCAAGTGTTGCGTGAGAAGTGGTCAAAAAACGTTTTCACCGCCAGTCTCTCAACCCGACATTTGTCCAATCAGTTTCACCTGTGCGACCCTATATGGTCTCGTCACAGGTGCTGTAAATGACACAGAATGTAAATGACTTTCTAATTAAAAAAATAAATATATTTAACTTAATATATGCAGTACCAGAGAAATATAAATAACACAAAAATGGCTACCAAAACCATAATGACCAACACCAAAGTGCAGTAGCACAGTAGGCCCAAGTATTCATCAAACACCACCACAATGACCAACACCAAAGTGCAGCAGTGCAGTAGGCCCAAGTATCCATCAAACACCACCACAATGACCAACACCAAAGTGCATTAGCGCAGTAGGCCCAAGTTATCATAAAAAAACAAATAATTAATTTAACTTAATATATGCAGGACTACAGAAATAATAATAACACAAATGGCTACCACATTACCTAAACCAGTAAAAAGATTATGCAGTGAACAAAGCAATTCAAGGGAAAGAGCTGTAAAATCAACATCACGAAAACTAAAATAAACTATAGGACATGTATAATTATCACATGTATACATACAACGTTATGATAACTTGTACGATCTTTGTTGCATCAGAAATGATCAAATATCATAATGCTGTTTTGATTGACATAGTCATCATATACAGTATATATTAGTTTAACATGTTTATTATTGTAATTTGAATTAGAGTAGAATTATATTGCATCATAATGAAAGCTCTAAAATGTATATTACCTTATTTTAGCTCCTGCATAGTAAAAATATTACACACAGCTCTCAATATGATGCAGTGCAGATCTGCATACTCCTGCAGACGCCACCCACATGAATATAATAGATACTAGTAGCCCTTTTATCGAGCAACTGAGACAAAGTCAGAGTAGACCAATGAAATGAAAAGATATATCATTTAGAGATGTGCCGATCGATCAGTGGATTTGTGAAAAAGTATGCGATCGCCTTTGCCGATTTATGTCTTTGAGTGCCAATCAGAAACACCGATCTACTCTGGCTAACACTGTCTTTATTTTTATTTGGCTGTAATTATGGGTCTCCATACAAAGTGTGGAACCGCTCCCCTAAGCTAATAACAATCACCTCCATCACAGCAAATAAACTTAATTTCTTAGTTAAGTATCATCATTAAGTAACATTGTCTCTGGAGGACGAGGCTAAACATGTTACACACCAAGCGCAAGCCAGGAGAATACATACTAGTAGCAAAACTAGCTTTTTACAAATTCAGGGGTTATTGTGTACTGTTGACTTTTTTTTAGCTCAAACAATTATATGTAATAAACAACAATAAGGAACTACTTTAAATATTGCGTTGATACTGTTAAACTGTCAATAGCTACAAACATAAATAAATAGAAAAATATACAGTTAATACATGTGATCAGTAGCAGTATTGGTATCGGCCGATCTCACTTATGGATATTGGGTTTTGGAATCAGCTTGAAAAACCCTGATCGGAACATATCTCATATTAAAAATATACAATTGTAATTTTTGATCATAAAGCTCTTGTATTACTGTCACAGACGCTTTCTGGGTGAGTCGCAGATAGATGAAGAAAAAATATCTACATGTTATTTAAATTGGACCTATATTGCAAAACCAACTTTTCTTACCTATTGGTACCTGTTTTTGTGTGTTTTGGATCTGCATAAATCAAGCAATGAAGGCATGGTGGAGATATTTATAAAACAAGCTTGCCTTCCTTCATACTTCCTTCAACGTGCCGTTTAGAATTTGCACAACTTGTGATGTTTTTCTAACATGTGACTTCAACGGATATCCCAAAAAACAGTGCATCCTATAGAGACGGTCAGAAAGCGGCATGAAGATGTCTGTAAAACAAAATCTATTAAAAATTGATTGGTCTACACAAACATGTTATGTAGACCACAAGGAAGTGTTTTTAATGTATATAAAAAAAAATCATAATATGACCACTTTAATACAAAGCTGATGTCTGACCTGCTTTTTAAGTGAAATATTTTCAAACTCAGATTTAAGTGAAATCACTTTTTTATCTTATTTAGTGCCATTTAGATATTTTGTTTCATTTGTATTCATTGTCTCTATGCATGCAGTTATCATGTTCCCATGTTGCTCTCAATTATATTAACCACATTTCCTGATTTGACTTCAATAAAATTTGGTTGTGACTGTAAAATGTGAATAAGACCTAGGGTCAAAGAACCTCCAGTATATACAATATATCAATTATGATGATAAATTGCTATGGTTATGGTTTTAAATTATTTTGAATATGCATAGTACAAACCCCGTTTCCATATGAGTTGGGAAATTGTGTTAGATGTAAATATAAACGAAATACAATGATTTGCAAATCATTTTCAACCCATATTCAGTTGAATATGCTACAAAGATAACATATTTGATGTTCAAACTGATAAACTTTTTTTTTTGTTGCAAATAATCATTAACTTTAGAATTTGATGCCAGCAACACGTGACAAAGAAGTTGGGAAAGGTGGCAATAAATACTGATAAAGTTGAGGAATGCTCATCAAACACTTATTTGGAACATCGCACAGGTGAAAAGGAAAATTGGGAACAGGTGGGTGCCATGATTGGGTATAAAAGTAGATTCCATGAAATGCTCAGTCATTCACAAACAAGGATGGGACGAGGGTCACCACTTTGTCAACAAATGCGTGAGCAAATTGTTGAACAGTTTAAGAAAAACCTTTCTCAACCAGCTATTGCAAGGAATTTAGGGATTTCACCATCTACGGTCCGTAATATCATCAAAGGGTTCAGCGAATCTGGAGAAATCACTGCACGTAAGCAGCTAAGCCCGTGACCTTCGATCTCTCAGGCTGTACTGCATCAACAAGCGACATCAGTGTGTAAAGGATATCACCACATGGGCTCAGGAACACTTCAGAAACCCACTGTTAGTAACTACAGTTGGTCGCTACATCTGTAAGTGCAAGTTAAAACTCTCCTATGCAAGGCGAAAACCGTTTACCAACAACACCCAGAAACGCCGTCGGCTTGGCTGGGCCTGAGCTCATCTAAGATGGATTGATACAAAGTGGAAAAGTGTTCTGTGGTCTGACGAGTCCACATTTCAAATTGTTTTTGGAAACTGTGGACGTCGTGTCCTCCGGACCAAAGAGGAAAAGAACCATCCGGATTGTTATAGGCGCAAAGTTGAAAAGCCAGCATCTGTGATGGTATGGAGGTGTATTAGTGCCCAAGACATGGGTAACTTACACATCTGTGAAGGCGCCATTAATGCTGAAAGGTACATACAGGTTTTGGAGCAACATATGTTGCCATCATAGCAACGTTACCATAGACGCCCCTGCTTATTTCAGCAAGACAATGCCAAGCCACGTGTTACAGCAACGTGGCTTCATAGTAAAAGAGTGCGGGTACTAGACTGGCCTGCCTGTAGTCCAGACCTGTCTCCCATTGAAAATGTGTGGCGCATTATGAAGCCTAAAATACCACAACGGAGACCCCCGGACTGTTGAACAACTTAAGCTGTACATCAAGCAAGAATGGGAAAGAATTCCACCTGAGAAGCTTAAAAAATGTGTCTCCTCAGTTCCCAAACGTTTACTGAGTGTTGTTAAAAGGAAAGGTCATGTAACACAGTGGTGAACATGCCCTTTCCCAACTACTTTGGCATGTGTTGCAGCCATGAAATTCTAAGTTAATTATTATTTGCAAAAAAACAACAAGTTTATGGAGTTTGAACATCAAAAATCTTGTCTTTGTAGTGCATTCAATGGAATATGGGTTGAAAAGGATTTGCAAATCATTGTATTCCCTTTATATTTACATCTAACCCAATTTCCCAACTCATATCGAAAAGGGGTTTGTACATCACATATTTCCAATTTCTCATTATAACAATTCCGAAAAGGGGAAAAAAAGTAAAAAGCAGAGCTCATTTAATTCTATCCCTTTTCCATTCCATAGCAATTTCCTACACATTTGTTTCTTCAATTCAGGTTCTCAATCTGTAACACAAATATAATAAATGAATAAAAAATCAATACCGTTCTCATGATTAAATGGGTAAGTAAGTTGTGTTTCACATAAATAAGATGAATAAGATTATCTCTTTTTCAACAAGGTTCAAGATGCTCATGAACTACAGCTATATGATGTACAATATAAAAGAGTTTACTGGAACTGCATAACATTTCCTCATTGTTATCCCATACAGTATTCTGCATGTGATAACAGTAAGTGATGGAGGTCATTTCATCTGAAATGCCCACCCCCTCAGTGAAGCTCAGAGGAAATATTTATTATTCAGCAAAATGTATTGTGAGGCACATGACAAAATATGACATTTAGCATGCTGTGAAAACAGGAAATCCTGCATTCAAACTGTCAACACTTGATAGGCGTTTGTCTACCCTCAAAAGTTTTTGTAAGAAAATGTTCTTAAAAACGGCATTTTGCAAATTGATGTCACTTTGCGATGGTTTACGATAATAGAACGTTGAAATGGCGGAAATCCAAGTTTAAAAAATAGTAAAGCCAAAAAATAAACTTTTTTTTTTTTTCAAATAAAAGCAACTAACATAAAGATAATCAAGCAGTCAGTGAAATAATTCAAACCTGTGACAATTTCAGTAAATTATTATTCATGTTTTCAGTAATAGTTTATTCTTGTTGAATGGGTTATAGTTACATAATCAAATACAAACCGTATGTATTTTCTTACTTTTTTTTTTAAAATTGCAGTTTCTTCACCGTTGGGGGGAAAACCTTTCAAGTGCAGCTACTGTAGTCGCAGCTACAAACAACAAAGCACTTTGGATGATCACCTAGAGCGCTGCCACAGTTTTCAAAAGAGCCAGGACCTGCAGGCTGCAGTCAACACGCTGACAGAACAGCACAGTAATATAACACACAAAAACCAAAGAATAAAAGTCCCTGCATGACTGTAATGCAAATTTATTCAATGAGCATTTTACCAATTAGCTTGTTTGTGTGTAGGTGGTGAGTCGCTAGATATCGAGCCAATAGCCAAACCTGCACTGGAGCCGTCCAATGAGAAACCACACTTTGTTGATAGATTAGCTGCTAGCATCACCAAACGAAAGAGGTCGACGCCACAGAAGTTTCTTGGTAAGTTTTTGTTTATCAACTGTGCGGTCAAAAGAAACAGTCATTACCATGCTTTGATTAATCATAAACTTTAAATGAGAAGGGCTGTGTGCGTAATGATATACAGTGCAGTATTCACAGCGCTTCACTTTTTCCAAAATGGAATACATGAATTTTTGTCCTCAAAATTCTGCACACAATACCCCATAATGACAATGTGAAAATGTTTTTTAAAACATTTTGCAAATGTATTAAAATAAAAAAAACTTATAAATCACATGTATATAAGTATTACCAGCCTTTTCTCAATACTGCATCTTTGTCAGCAATTAAAGCCTTTTTGAATACGATGCCACAAGCTTGGCACACCTTTCTTGAGGCAGTTTTGCCCATTCCTCTTTGCCCATTACTCTCTGTAGCACCTCTTAAGCTCCATCAGGTTGGATGAGAACTGTTGGTTTTCATCCAGGTTGTCAGGTGCATCAATGATGTCAGGATTAAGCAAATGCTAGTTTGTACATATTTTTTTTTATTTTTAATAAAATTGCAAAATAAAAATAAAAAAATCTTGCGAGACTGTAACATAACAAAATGCTGAATCGCTGTGAACATTTTCTGGATGCACTGAATAGCAGATTCTTCTTTTGCATAATTTCAATTTACAAGTTAGGCAGCACGGTGACACAGGGGTTAGAGTGTGTGCCTCACAATAAGGAGATCCTGGGTTTGATGCTCGGGGTCTTTCTGTGTGGAGTTTGCATGTTCTCCCCGTGACTGCGTGGGTTCCCTCCAGGTACTCCGGCTTCCTCCCACCTCTAAAGACATGCACCTGGGGATAGGTTGATTGGCAACACTAAATTGGCCCTAGTGTGTGAATGTGAGTGTGAATGTTTGTCTATCTATCTGTGTTGGCCCTGCGATGAGGTGGCGACTTGTCCTGGTAAAGTTGCAATTTACCACACTAAAAAACAAGTATGCCTGATAGAAAGCGCGTAAGTGTAAGGCTCCACTTTTCAAAAGATGCTAGCTCGCTGCTAATTTATATTGAATATGCCATTAACACCCCCAAATTTGGTAATTAAAACTACAACTAAAATATATTACATTCAAAAAGCTAGTGTGTAACAAGTACAATACTTACAGTATACAAGTTTTAGAAGCTCTGCTTAACAGATCCAGCTTTAGTGAAACACTAAGCATCATGTAGCAGTAAGGGCTAAACAAGAAATACAAACTACGAACATAATAAAACGATCACTTACTGTACAATGTCTGCTGTCACTGCTATGATAACTGATAGGATGTTCATATCTTCTCATTTAGATGAAGAATTAATCATAATCCACACGAAGGGTTAAAAAGAAAAGTTGCTGCCTGCAGACTTCGGTTGTGTGTCCTTGTCTCCATCTCCGGGTATAAATTAAATGTCACAGATGAACAACTTCTAGATTTACGTAGTAATTCTCCAATTATCCAGATGAGAGGCATGATTCATAATCTGGAATAACTTTGATGAGTTGAGACGCGATGCAGCAGTAGCAGGACATCGGGGCCAGCTCACAGTACAGCAGCAGAGGCATAGTTAGCTGTCTGTTACCAATGCACCGCTAAAAATAGTTTGTCAGCGTTAGAAACAATATTGCTAATATTTTGTTGATATTCAGGTCACTATATGTAAATAGAGTATTGTTGGCGATTTTTGGATGGTTATTTAGACGCTGCTTTGGGTGGAATAGAGAGCCCCCATTGACTCCATTGTTAGTGGATTTTTATTTATTTATGTATTTATGACTTAGAATGCATAAAAAAAAGAAAAACATATCCGTTCATGTCTTACATAGGAATTGTGAAAGATAGACAGCACATGGCGCTCTAATTTTTGCATATTTTCACTATGACTGATCTGCTGATATCCGTCGCAACGTCATAGAACCCTGACTCTGCGGAAATTGCCAGGGACTATCGGAGCAGAATTTTCAAAAGGGCCATCTTAAATTGCGGCATTTTGTGATGTTTAGACAGTATTTTTACATACTTTGCAGATTGTAAATACAATTGGATATGATTTAATGTGCCAAGTGGATGGCAGTGAAAGTGGAGGCTCTAGACGGACCAATTCGGGGCAGCAGAGGCTGACTTTCGGGACGTGGAACGTCTCTACGCTGGTGGGGAAGGAGCCTGAGCTGGTGCGGGAGGTGGAGCGCTACCGGTTGGATCTGGTGGGGCTTACCTCTACGCATAGCAAGGGCTCTGAAACCACACTCCTGGACAAGGGATGGACCTTGTTCACTTCTGGAGTTGCTCAGGGTTTGAGGGCACAGGCGGGTGTGGGGATACTCACGAGTCCCCGGCTGAGTGCCTGTACGTTGGAGTTCACCCCGGTGGACAAGAGGGTCGTCTCCCTTCGCCTTAGGGTTGGAGGGGGGAAAACTCTGACTGTTGTTTGTGCGTACGCACCAAACAAGAGTTCAGAGTATTCGGCCTTCTTGGATACCTTGCATGGAGTCCTGTATGGGGCGCCAGCAGGGGTTTCCATAGTCTTGCTGGGGGACTTCAACGCGCATGTGGGCAATGACAGTGATACTTGGACTGGCGTGATTGGGAGGAACGGTCTCCCTGATCTGAACCTGAGTGGTGGATTGTTATTGGACTTCTGTGCTAGTCACGGACTTGCGATAACAAACACCATGTTCAAGCAAAAGGATGCTCATAGGTGTACCTGGTACCAGAGCACCCTAGGCCAAAGATCAATGATCGATTTTGTAATCGTATCAGCTGATCTGAGGCCGTATGTTTTGGACACTCGGGTAAAGAGAGGGGCGGAACTGTCAACTGATGACCATCTGGTGGTGAGTTGGGTTAGATGGCGGGGGAGACCTCTGGACAGACCTGGCAAACCCAAACGTGTAGTGCGGGTGAACTGGGAACGTTTGGAGGAGTCCTCTGTCCGGAAGGACTTCAACTCCCACCTCCGGCGGGACTTCTCTGCCATCCCTGTGGAGGTTGGGGACATTGAACAGGAATGGGTAATGTTCAAAGCCTCTATTGCTAAAGCTGCAGCTGCGAGCTGTGGCCAGAAGGTCTTCGGTGCCTCAAGGGGCGGTAACCCTCGAACACCCTGGTGGACAGTGGTGGTCAGGGAAGCCGTCCGACTGAAGAAGGAGTCCTACCGGGGTATGTTATCCCAGGGGACTCCGGAGGCAGTTGCAAGGTACCGACGGGCCCGAAGGGCAGCGGCCGTGGCTGTGGACGAGGCTAAGCAGAGGGTGTGGGAGCAGTTCGGGGAATCCATGGAGAAGGACTATCGGGCGGCACCAAAGCTGTTCTGGAAGACCATACAGCACCTCAGGAGGGGGAAGCAGGGAACCATCCAAGCTGTGTACGGCAAGGATGGGACTTTGCTGTCTTCAAGTGAGGAAGTCGTAGGGCGTTGGAAAGAGCCCTTTGAGGAACTCCTGAACCCAAATACATCAGATGCACCCTCCCTGATAGGAGCAGGGCCTGAGGATGATGGGGGATCGACGTCGATCTCTCGGAGTGAAGTCACTGAGGTAGTTAGACAACTCCACAGTGGCAAAGCTCCGGGGATTGACGAGATCCGTCCAGAAATGCTGAAGGCTCTGGGTGTTGATGGGCTGTCTTGGTTGATACGCCTTTTCAACATTGCGTGGAAGTCTGGGACAGTGCAGAGGGAGTGGCAGACTGGGGTGGTGGTTCCCCTTTTTGAAAAGGGGGACCAGAGGGTGTGTGCTAATTACAGGGGCATCACACTACTCAGCCTCCCTGGGAAAGTTTACGCCAAGGTACTGGAAAGGAGGGTCCGGCCAATGGTCGAACCTCAGATTCAAGAGGAGCAATGTGGATTCCGTCCTGGTCGTGGAACAACTGACCAACTCTTTACTCTTGCGGGAGTCCTGGAGAAGGCCTGGGAGTATGCCTATCCAGTCTACATGTGCTTTGTGGATGTGGAGAAGGCGTATGACCGGGTCCCCCGGGAGATCTTGTGGGAGGTGCTGAGGGAGTACGGAGTGAGGGGAACCCTGCTGAGGGCCATCCAATCTCTGTACAACCAAAGCGAGAGTTGTGTCCGGTTGCTTGGATGTAAGTCGGATCCGTTTCCAGTGGGGGTTGGTCTCCGCCAGGGCTGCGCTCTGTCACCTATCCTGTTTGTGATTTTCATGGACAGGATTTCTAGGCGGAGTCGTGGCCATGGCGGAGAGGGTATACGTCTCGGGGGGCTAAGGGTTGCATCACTGCTGTATGCAGATGATGTGGTCCTGATGGCACCTTCGGTTCGTGACCTTCAGCTCTCACTGGATCGGTTCGCAGCCAAGTGTTCAGCGGCTGGAATGAGGATCAGCATCTCCAAATCTGAGGCCATGGTTCTCAGCAGGAAACCGATGGTTTGTACAGTCCGGGTAGGGGACGAGACTCTGTCCCAGGTGGAGGAGTTTAAGTATCTCGGGGTCTTGTTCACGAGTGAGGGAAAGATGGAGAAGGAAATCAGCCGGAGAATCGGAGCAGCTGGGGCAGTATTGCAGTCTCTCTGCCGCACTGTTGTGACGAAACGAGAGCTGAGCCAGAAGGCAAAGCTCTCGGTCTACCGAGCTATCTACATTCCTACTCTCACCTATGGTCATGAAGTGTGGGTAATGACCGAAAGAATAAGATCGCGGATACAAGCGGCCGAAATGAGTTTCCTCAGAAGGGTGGCTGGCATCTCCCTTAGAGATAGGGTGAGAAGTGCAGTCACCCGAGAGAGACTCGGAGTAGAGCCGCTGCTCCTTCGCTTGGAAAGGAGCCAGCTTAGGTGGTTTGGGCATCTCGTGCGGATGCCTCACGAGCGTCTCCCTAGGGAGGTCCTCGTTGCACGTCCCACTGGGAGGAGACCCCGCGGCAGGCCAAGGACCAGATGGGGGGATTATATCTCCTCTCTGGCCTGGGAACACTTCGGGATTCCCCAGGAGGAAGTCGCAAATGTTGCTCTGGAGAGGGAAGTCTGGGGGTCTCTGCTGGAGCTGTTGTCCCCGCGACCCGATTCCAGATAAGCGGTTGAAGATGGATGGATGGATGGATGGATGATTTAATGGATCCAATGAAACACAAGTAAGCATATAAAGTCAATTTGTTTTTCCACTCTACTGGTACTTTTAAGACCATACATGCACCATAGCCAATTATGCAAATTGTATGATCACATTATTTGTGCCCCTCCACCCCTTTCCACAAATAGACTGCCAATCTGTGAGAAACACTGGATTCTTCTGCATTTAAGAATGGGTAGCAAGCATGATTCAACATAGCTCATAAAGCAAAATTTACCATTGCAAAAGTTCCAACACTCCAACACATAAAGGAAAACTAATTGGAAGCCCACATGAGCACTTTGATGTTGGAGATAAGGGAAAACCCTGTAGGGAAGAACTCTCAAACAGAACCGAATCCGAAATGGTGTGTCAGCCGCAAAATTGCGCTTCTGGACATGTTTATTGTACGTATATATAAATATATATATATATATATCGCATAGTTTGAGTGAATGGCCACTGTTGTCTTTCTCCCAGCTGACAAGTACATCCATCTTGACCTTCCTGAAGCACCTTATGATTTGTCCTCTGGTTCAGAGAGGGACGGGGAGCATTTGACCCCCCAGCCAGCTAATGAGTGCACTGGATCGGGCAAGAAACAACTGCAAGACTCCAGGAGGAAACTGTCTCAAATCCATCCTGCCTTTTTGTCTGAGCTGCGCACCGTTATGAGCTCCATCCAAAGCAATGTGCCTCCTCCAGGAGCCTCGAGCGGGCTCACAATGGCGCCTCTGGTACTATCCGGTCAAGATGTAGGTGAAGGGTGCGATGGTCAGCCCTCAGCCCACAGCCACACCACCTCACCCAACGGATGTCCCGACTCTACAGACACAGAGAGCACAGCTGAAGAGCACAACGCAAGGGCTGCAGCACACACAAGTACCTCCAACAACAACCAGCACCTCCACTACCAAACCGTAGGACTGCCCCACAGCCCTCCCACCTCCAGCCCCAGCCAGGCCAAAGAAATGGACCTAGACTGGGACAGAGCGTGCCCTGCACCCCTCACTCCAATGAAGAGGAGTGCTGGCTCTCTATTCCCCTCCAGGGAGGCGGTGCAGGTTCTGCACAGAGACGGCCAGCGCCTACGCTCTTTCCACTGCCGCCACTGCCACATCCTCTTCCTGGATCACGTCATGTTTACCATTCACATGGGCTGTCATGGCTTCCACCAACCATTTGAGTGCAACATCTGTGGCCACCGCAGCCGGGACCGCTATGAGTTCTCCTCACACATCAGCAGGGGAGAGCACCAGGTGGCCTGAGGTGAGCGGGTAGGGGCGAGATGAATGGACGTGACTGTTTTACTCAGAACGTCGCAGGCTCATGTTCTTTCTGCACCAGATCCTATTTTCAATCTCCAGTGTAAAAATTTGAATTTGAGGTTTTATTCTGGCGTTATCTACTTCACTAGAGCAGAGAGCAGAATTTAAAAATTCATGACAGCAAATGATATACTACGATTGATTGCTATCTCTTACTAAATCATCTGGCAAAATGTGATTTTGCTTAAAAAGTGCCTTCTTGGAGGATTTCCTCAAAAGTAAAAAAAAAAAAAAAAAAAAAATGCTCAAAAAAGGTTGACTAGCCATCTTTTCCTACAATTTAAGATGCTTCATGAAACGGTGGTGTGCACAGGCAGTAAAGAAAGCACCGTGTTTACATTTTAAGAATTGTATCAGGATGCACTATTCAAAGTGTGAGGCGGGCCTCCCCTAAGAGTTGTTAGAAGACACCAGAGGAGGCAGGGCAGTTTGGAAAAAACATTTTCGAAACCTAAGCTGACTTCAGTTATGTTTAAAGTAAGGCTGTTAAGTTAACGCATGCGATTATTCACAAAAAGTTAGCGCATTAATCATGTAGAAACTCAGACTAATCACGCAATTAATTGTGCTGCACATGTGACAATCTGTCACTTAATTTCTGTTTGTTTCCTTGTTTTTGTATTTTCTTCCCATCAGTGCTCTTATTTTATTCCATTTCCTGTTTGTTCCGCGGAGCACTGTGTTTTTTCCTCACCTGCCGTTGATTGGCAGCCGGTCCACACCAGCTGCCAATCAGCATGTTCTATTTATGCTTGTCTCGTGCACTCCTCAGTGCTCGAAGATCGCTTTGTGTTGGGACCTACTTCACGCTAGACTGCATTCACTTTCTGTTGATGATAATAAAACCATCTTCCCTCCTCCTCGCTCTCCTGGTTCCTGCATCTTGGGGTCACAAACAATTGCAGCCACGCGAGTTCCTCACAGGAAGTTGCTTTTATACCCAATCATGGCACCCACCTGTTCCCAATTAGCCTGTTCACCTGTGGGATGTTCCAAATAAGTGTTTGGTGAGCATTCCTCAACTTTCTCAGTCTTTTTTGCCACTTGTGCCAGCTTTTTTGAAACATGTTGCAGGCATCAAATTCCAAATGAGCTAATATTTGCAAAAAATAACAAAAGTTTACCAGTTCGAACGTTTAGTATCTTGTCTTTGGAGTGTATTCAATTAAATGTAGGGTGAAAAGGAAAAAACACAGAGCTCCGTGGAACAAACAGGAAATGGAACCAAATAAGAGCACTGATGGGTAGTAAATACAAAAACAAGGAAACAAACAGAAATGAAGTGATAGATCGTCACAGCACATGCACTTTACCTCAACCGTGGATGGTTACCTGGGTTGTGAAGCCATTGCATACACCTGTGTAGGATGAGTGAGGAGACTCCGACTGGTGCGTTCACCGGCACATTTTGCTTCAAATTACACCCTGACTGGACTTTAGATAAAACGATTAACAAGTTTTAGGCAAATAAATGACATTCATTCAAGTAAAACATTTAACATTTTTGTGTATGACATTCTGACAATGGAATTGCATTTGTGTCAAAATTTTGGGATGTTTTTTAAAGTTACTTTTAATTATACTTATTTTATTGCAATCAATCAAAGTTAGGGCTGTCAAAAATAATGACTTACTCATGTGATTAATCACAAATAATTATTGCATTAATCATGTATATACGCAGATTACTCACACAATGTTGACCCTAAATGCTCCTTTACCTTAACTGTGTATGGTTACCTGACTAGACTTTAGATACAACTGTTACCAAGTTTTGAACAAATAAATGTAAAGTAAAACATTTTTTAAAATGTTTATGACATCCTGTCAATTAAAAGATTAAAGATTAAAGTACCAATGATTGTCACACACACACTAGATGTGGTGAAATTTGTCCTCTGCATTTGTCCCATCCCTTTGGAGAGCAGCGGCGCCGCACCCGGGAATCCTTTTGGTGATTTAAACCCCCAACAATTAAATTGTATTTGTGTCCAAATATAAGTTAATTTAAATTATACAAGCAAGTACTTTACTGCCATTAATCAAAATTCAAAAGTGTGATTAAAAAATGAATGGTTCGACAGCACTAGTTTAGAAGCGACATGAGTTTAGATGTAGTTCCTGTCGAGAGTGAACAAAAGTCTTGGGTGAGGCCTGAACTGTAGTATATTCTCTGAGGGGAGGCTCACTGTGGCACACTTAAAAACAGCACTTATGAGATTTGTTTGGTGGTGCAAGATGGTGTCAGGTAAGCTTCATATGCACTGAGAAAGTTGTGCCTCTCTTACGGATACAAACTGAAAAGGACTGCCTTAAATATCCTGTTTACAGTATGTGAAATCAGAAAAAAGACTATTTGCTGCATGACCCAGGTACACAATGGGAATTTTGTGATGGTAGAGTAGCTCCCCTCTTGCATTAAATGCAGGGCTCAAACAAAGAATTGTGGATTTTACAGTGAATACTGGTGCAGATCAGACCATGAGCCATGAGGTGTTCAAGAAAAACCCTGACCAAGATGGCCCGGGGTTGTGTTTACCTTTACAGGAATGCACCTGTAGATCATCTGCTTATATATATAAAATCATTGCCGAAGCACTTGATGGCTTTTACTTTGTTGTGATCGTTCTCCTGCACTGAAACTACTGCTGAATACTCTCAATGATCGTAGATTTAATTTATAAACAGCCTTTCTCAGATTCCCTCAGCGTTGCGCTCGTTGTCGCACTCAAGTTGCTGCACTAACTGAGAATTAGATTTTTATTTCTACTTATGTTTTAGCCTCGGCATCTAAAACTGAAACTAAAGAGAACTTAATTGGAATCAAGGTAATCGTTCAGCAGACAAGTCGGATGGTAAATATTTAATGTTGCTTGTTTCAGCCTTTTGTGTATTTATTAATCAGCTATATTCCAAATGGTATCCAGCATATTCCTCAAGTTCACAAGATATGTTACCTCCTGCTTCTTTCTAGCACCCAAATACCTGATTGCTACAGTACAGTGACTTTTCTGTTATTGTTGATTTTGGGAACACGAATGAGACCAAACTAAGTATTCTCAATGTGTTATTGTGGGTTTGCTGCTTTAATAGTTGAACTTCCTTTCATTGCAGAATGTACTTGAGGTGGTTTGACAAAAAACAAAAAAAATATGGAGAAATAAAACTGCACTTGTTGATTTGTGACAGACAAAGAGAAAATTGTGTGGATGGGAACACAGCATGTGTACTTGTCACCATTCTGCTTCTACCTGAATTGTGAAACTATTTTTCAAAACGTGAAGTGAAATATGAGGTATGGGTCTCCTTGTGTGATCTTTTAATGTTCTATTTTTGTGAGTGACGTGACATGACAAAACACTTTTACCTCAGAGTTCAACATGTTTAACTGCCTCATTATTTCAAAAAAGTCCTGTTGCTTTCCAAGATGTTTCTGCACTTAATAGGCGTTGCCCTCGCTATTCTGGAAACTTTTTACTGTTAATAAAGTTAAGTTAATTGTTAAGGTGTCCATTCCTTTCGTCATGGCATTATACCTAATTGCATTCAAATATTCACAAAAAATATATGAAATAGTGGTTTTCTCAGTGTGACAAATCTAAAAAATACATTAGAGGCAAGTATTTACATTTTTGTATTTGCACATATGAACATAATTATGCTAAAATAATTTTTATATTTATGGTTCGTAATTGAATAGCAAAATTAATAATACAATACCTAAATGTATTCAGATATATCTACCCTTATATATTTTATTGAATAATACAATCATATACAATAGAATGTAATCTTTTTTGTATGATTATTTTTGAAATACAAGAAATATATTTAATGACTTTATAACCCTTTTTAAAAAAATACATATATTTAGATTTTTTATTATTTGAGACTGCAATAGTTTTCAAGATTATTGTATTTTTAAAAGAAAACAACCTTTAATCATGGTGAATAATTGAATTTGTTTAAATACAAGACATACGGTGTTTTTCAATTACTCAGAGCCACTCTACAAATGTATCTTTAAACAGTGTACTAGACATTGCCGTTAAACTTTACCCACATGTTGTTATTGTGGTTTTGCAGTTCTAAAAAAACTTGCTATGTTAGGTAAGATTTTAGCATAATTCAATTACTCCCCATGAATCAAGTTAGGTTACTTTATATTACCCAAAGGCAAACTTGTTTTGCAGCCATCAACATATGGACATCCAATAAACATACAGGAAAAAGTAAAATAGTCATGCTTTACAAAGACTTACCACATACTGTATCAGTAATACAAACATTGGGTAAGACTCTAAATAGTAAATGAACTCAAAGTTCCCATAAAAATTATATAATATAAAATCCCAATCAGATTAAGTTTGGGACAAGCCAGAATAAAATAGCATGAATAAAATAATAAATTATATAAAAGCAAATATGGGCAAAAAAGGACTATACAGCTTGTTTAGTTCTTTAATGGCAGCTGGGAAAAACTGCATCTGGACCGTTTTGTTCTGCCTTTTGGGACTAAAAACCTCCGTCCAGAGGGGAGAAGCTGAAAATGGGTGTGTAAGTAGTGAGACACATCAGTTGAAATGGAGGAAGCTATCCAACCTGTGTGAAGTTGCTCCCCCCCACTTTGCCCATATCTCCCCAAACTTGCCTCAATCAAAACCAAAACATGTTCATTAGTAAATATCCATCCCATCCATCCATCCATCCATCCATTTTCTACCACTTGTCCCTCTCGGGGTCGTGGAGGTGGCTGGAGCCTATCCCAGCTGCATTCGGGCAGAAGTACACTACACCTTGGACACCCTATACAAAATAAGATATTTTATAAAAGAAATATCTAAAATGTCAAATACATATTTCTGCCTTTATCATTTATTTTGTGTTCCTGTTTACAGAGGGCGTTAAACTTTACCCATATGTTGTTATTGTGGTTTTGCAATTCTAAAAAAACTTGCTATGTTAGGTAAGGTTTTAGCATAATTCAATTACTCACCATTAATCAAGTTAGGTTACTTTATATTACCCAAAGGTAAACTTGTTTTGCAGCCATCAAGATGAGGGCATCCAATAAACATACAGGAAAAAGTAAAATAGACTTTACAAAGATTTACCACATACTGTATGAACGATACAAACATTTGGTAAGACTCTAAATTATAAATGTACTCAAAGTTCCCATAATAAGGATAGAATATAAAATCCTAATCCCACAGCGGCCGTTAAACTTTATCCATATGTTGTTATTGTGGTTTTGCAATTCTAAAAAAAATTGCTATGTTTGGTAAGATTTTAGCATAATTCAATTACAGTATTGATTGATTGATTGAAACTTTTATTTGTAGATTGTACAGTAAGTGCGCATATTCCGTACAATTGACCACTAAATGGTAACACCCGACTAAGTTTTTCAACTTGTTTAAGTCGGGGTCCACGTTATTCAATTCATGGTAATTAGACCTTGCACACCCTATAAAAAATAAGATATTTTATAAAAGCAATATCTAAAATGTAAAATACATATTTCTGTGCCTTTATTATGTATTTTGTGTTCCTCTTTACAGCGGCCTTACGGTACTCAACCCAAAGTCACGTGATTTTTTTGTGGGCGTGCCCTCAAGTGAGCTAACGTCGACCTTATGTTTGCTAGCTAGCTCGAAACACGACACAGAAGTTAAAGCAAACAACAAAACACTACACACCACATCAGGTAGGTTATAAGAATAAGGAAGTAGAATATTTCCAATTTCTTCTTCCTGTACAACTGTAAATTCCTCGTTTTTCTCCCACCATTAGGTTAGCATTGTCATTTTGACCACTAGATGTCAGTCGAACAATGAAGTGTACAAAGCTGCTTGTGTGCAGTCAATCAATGGCTTCACAGCTGAGGTTATGTTTTCTCATCCGCTCTATAAATGCTTATATTTCAGTAATACATGACGATAAATTGTTTCATATAGCTCTTATATTGAATTTTGTTAGAGTCTAGAGGTGTTTTGAATGTCGTGGCCATTGAGTGTTATTATCACCCTTTTCTATCCACAGGGAATGGCATCTGCTTCCAAGACAAATGTGACTAATATGAATAATAAATGTGACCAAGAGGCTCTTAATAAAAGGTATGAATATAAATAAGCAAGCACACATTCCTACCAGCCGGTGTTTTGTCCACCTGACACTCACAGATCTCCATTTCTATATCATGTGATAGTTGCCTTTATATAAACAAAGAAGAACAATATAATTGTTGTGCCTACCTAATATTTGTGTGGTGGTTCACCAACATATTTCATAAAAGTGTATGACAATGTGTTTATTTCAGCAAATTGTGGCAGCATGAATTGATTAACGTGGACCCCGACTTAAACAAGTTGAAAAACTTATTCGGGTGTTACCATTAATGGTCAATTGTACGGAATATGTACTGTACCGTGCAATCTACTAATAAAAGTTTCAATCAATCAATTAATCAAAAAGCATGTTGGCAAAGTAGTTGGTGTGCATGGTTCAGTGACGTGCGGTGAACTAAACATTTTGAACTTAAATTCATATGTGCAGCTCTAATCACTGGTAATTTAGGCTGCACATTAGAGTAACAGGAAAAAGAAGGGAGTTATTCGCTTTCATAAAAACGTTATCATAATAATATTATGATATGATAAATGGGTCCAAAAAGTATTTGATAAAGTTGTTATTAAATACTTTTTAGTACCATATACTTTTAACAAAATAAATCAAGTATTGTGAGTGTATCTTACCTTTCTGTATTTGTGTCTGAAGCAGCAATAGCTATCCTCCATGAAAACGTACATTGTATGATCACATTCATATTGTCTAAAAGTCCAGTTTAGAGAAGTATTTAATGTTGGATGCAGTGTACAATCCTCCATATTGGCAGACACATTCATTTAATTCAATTTCCTTCCAAGCAATAAAACAATATTTTTGCGTCTGACAAAAAACACCCACAAACACAGGCTTACTTTAATAAAAATGCCATTTTTGTTATAAATACAGTTTAAAGAAAAAGTCTGGCTTCCGCTGGAGAGACATGTGTCTGCTAGCTGGATTAGATAGATAAGTCTTTATTGTCATTGCACAAGTACAACAAAACTTTGTTTTCAGCACAAACCAGTTCAAGATTAGACAAACAAACAGTGTACAGGGTTACAGAACAGGAACGCTGATGGGGCGCCCCGTAAAAGATGGGGAAAAAGGTAAAACGCTGGTGAAGGATGAGTAAAAAAATACAATCTAGACTGGGCTCCTAAGGGGGCCCAGTCTGGAGTGGGAAAAAACCTCCATAGCAAAGCACATATACATATTACAACATACATCTCGAGATATCTAGCAACAGAGGGAAGGGGCGGAGTAATGGTGGTAGGCCGCAGCTCTCGGCGCTGACCATCCTTCCACCACCCCTATGGGATTTGCGTCGAGGGCGTTGGGTTGGGGTTCAATGTATGGGTGGCGTATATTTTTGTGGATGCATGTTGTTATGTAAGCCTACAGTGTGTCTGTTCCGCGGCCTTGATTCTTGTGCAGCCGATAAGTCCAAAGTCAACAACAACAGGTGTGTGTCCATGAGAGACAAGAAGGGAGTTTGTTGTGTCTTCGCTGCACTGTCCTTCGGGAGAGTCTCGAAGCCAGGGAAACAATCCACGTTAGAATGTTTTGTAAAAGAGTGAAAATGAAAATTTGCTTTTCACTCTAAATTGTCTATGACTGGTCCTCAAAAATCCTGCGAGGCAGACAGTCCGATGTTATCCAAATCACAAGAGTGTCCACAGTTCTTCTCGCATACTCCAATCATTCGTGGCAGCTTTGGGGTACTTTGAAGACTGCCAGCAACTTCCAATTTGTGGACAAACTAGAGCAACGCTTACTCCAATCAGCAGATGTCCTGTTGTCATAATTCCGAATAGGTAGATATCTTCACGTCCTCGACAGAAAAGGGTCGCCAGGCACACGGCACTCCTTCTTCTCCCAAGAGTCTGTCGCGTGTCCAGCAACAACCGCTTCGTCACGACAGCAGGTTCCCCCAAAACCAAGATCTTGTCAATTTCGTTGAGGCCAGTTAAATAGTTCCAATGTTTAGATTTGGAGAGCAGTGCAAAAAGAGGCAACAAGAAAGTTAAGACAAGACAAAGAAGCAAGCAGGAGAGATAAGGGAGAGGGAAGGGGAGCGTCCACCCTCGATGAGTGCCAGAGAGAAAGCCCCCACTTCTCCCAGTGTGGCGAGTCAGAGTACTGCTGAGGCATTGAACTGCCAGTTGACAATATATCGCCCCCTACCTTGAGGCAGAGGTACTTGCTGCCTCATGGCCTGCCTTTTCCCCGTGGCAACAAGCACGCGCCCCCTCGCACGCACACGCTCAATACACTTAGTGTGTCTGCCTCACTTCTCGTCTGCCGCGTCATTTTGATCAGGAAACACGGAATTTCCGCGATTTTGACCATGAAAATTATCAAAATATACTGGAACCACACCAAAATCACATAGAAAGCATAGACCAAAAGATAAATATTCAAACTTATTTTATTTTATTACTTGGTTTTTGAACATCTCATGGTTAAGCCACCTGGTGTCAAGGTGAGGCACTGCCTCCCTTGCCTCCCATGACAGCACGTCACTGGAATGGTTGTATGTCTGTGTCCTGTGATTGGCAACCAGTCATCTGGGGTAGGCTTTAGCTCACTTGCAGCCATAATGAGGACAAGCCGTATAGAAAATGAAGGGATTGATGGACAGCAAATTGCCTGAACAAACATATTTAAACACCACAACACATGTGGCATTCGCAGTGTGTATGAAAACAAGATTATTCAGGACCAATGCTGAACTTTTTTTTAGGTTGCAACATGTATTAAAAGGCAGCTGGCCGAGGCGCCCAGCTTTTAGCATCTCTCCAGCTCTGGAAGCGATTAGCGATAAAAGCTGTGTGAGTATATTACACGGAGACAAGACCAAACCGGGGCGAACAGTACATTTGAGAACGTGACACCAAGAAAATATGCACATTTTAGACATGGAGAGAATGCAGGACTGTAGCGGTTGTGTTATGCAAGCCATTCCTGGCATGCACGTTGTTGGGGAGATGTGTTTCTCCTGCGGTTAGCTGTCCCCTCTGTCACTGTGGCCTGAGAGACAAAGTTTCCAAGAGAAATATCTTCTGCCAAAATTTGTGGATAATGAATGGGACTGATGCGGGAATGATGGAGACATGCGTGCAAACACAAACAAACATGGATGGTTGGGCTATTTGTGGTTAAGAATCCCCATAGTTCTGATGTCTGATATGAGACACACACTGACTGTGACACACAGAGGAAGTGATGTCACATCACAATGCTTTGAATGACACTGGCAAGCATGATAAGTTGCCACATTGGGTGGATAAATGCTATACTTGCACGACTGTGAACAAACACATGGGGCACCAGAGTATGATTGCAAGTGTGCGTTTGAGAGCAGTGACACAGGAATGTGTCATAGTCCCTGCAAGCCACTCAGCTCCTAAACTGCAGCAAATAAACATTCCTCCAGTGCTGTGTCAGTGCTGAACCCTCGCCCACTCATCCTGTAAAACACAGCTCGTAATTAAAACCAAAAAATCCTTTTGTTCCCGGCTGTATTTAGCAGATTAGAGATAATGGCTTGGTGCGGTTTGTTGACTTAAAGATGGCTAGTGCTCCTGCCAATGGCAAATCAGATGATGACTTAATGGATAGGATAACATGTTTCAATGATGCACAAATCCTTCAGTACCCATGAGTACTACTACATGAGTATGTAATGGAATACATGAAGGCTACTGACAAATGACATTTATTATATTTACACACAGTACAGTGTTGTGATATATATAATACTATACCACAAGTGTTGTTGTTTTAATGATCTTTTCCATAGCAGTTATTCAGAATCAGGTAATTGCAATGACATTAATCGGGTAATTGTTCCAGTGGAAGGGCAGGTATAGTAAAACTATAAAAGCATTTTTTAAAAGACTTTTACATTTGTTTATTTTATTTTAGACTCACTTTATGTATAGGCTTTACTGTATGTTTATAGTTGTTGCAAAGGTGTGCTATTGGTTCCACTCTAAAAATACTTGCTGAATTTTTTCAAAAGTAAAACACACTTACTGTAATAACTATAGGGAGAGCCCAAGAGGAGACCACAATAAAAACAAAATTGATATAAATCTTCTTTTCTATGCAAAATGTTTACTTTTGGCTGCAACTTCTTTGACAGCAGAAAACATTGCTCTTTCTTACAATTTATATTCCTTGTTTATTAAAAAAATCTAAGGTATGATATTTAACACAACTGAAATGTTTTTGTTTTTCTAATTAAACATAAACCTAATTTGATTGGACAGTAATGGTGAAAGCGTGTGTTATGATATACACTCACCTACTGCAACATTAGGTACACCTGCATAATGCTTCTCTAAATGGCCAATGCTTTACCCATTATAGCAGGGTGTTCAATGTTTTCCCAGCCAAGGACGCCCATACTGATGGAGAGATGGAGTGAGTACCCCCTTACTTATAAAATTGTGATTGGTTTTTCAATTTAAGTGGTCATAAAAGTACCTTGTTATTTGTGCAATTCTAAAATATTACAATAATACTGTATAGCACTGCTAATCACTAGCTGGCAACCAGCACCCTAATTGATAGCTACTTGGCAGCTTTTGCCACTAATCGTTAGCTATTTTAGATGCTAACATATCTAATTGTTTATTTATATTTTTATTTTAAACCTGCAAGTGAGTGGTGTGGCCATGCCACTGCTATTTCTAAACTACATTACAGTATGTTGGATCAATATTAAAGGGGATGTTTGCAACTTGCTCAAAGTTAATGTTTTAAACCAATAATATAAAACAAAAACAACACTGGCTAGCTTATGTTACCATTGGTGGTCAAACAGAATATATATATATTTTTAAAGTGTCTATATTTTTCACAATTGCTAATTATAATAAATAAAAAATTGCTCATTGGTCAGAGGAATTTGTTTGGCTTTCAGGCTTGTCACTCACCGCTGTCTGTTCCACATGTACATGCAGGGAGCTTTTCACATACACATAAGCAGTCCCTGAGAAGCAACTAACAATTTGCAGTTTTGTTGTTGTTATGATAGAATATACATTCAATTAGGGTCAGGGCGATATGGCCTTTTATTAATATCTCAATATTTTTAGGCCATATCACGATACACAATATATATATCTCGATATTTTGCCTTAGCCTTGAATTAACACTTGATGCATATAATCACAGCAGTATGATGATTCTGTGTCTATATTAAAACATTCTTGTTCATACTTCATTAATATATGCTCATTTTAAACTTTCATGCAGCGAGGGAAATCACAACTAAGTCAATTTACCAAAACTGTATTTATTAAACAGTTATTAAGCAGGGGCACAAACATTCATGTAATTTCCAAAACAGAAAGTGCAAGATTGTCAGAGACATTTTAAAACAAGCTATTAGTGCACTTTTGTGCATGATGTCACTAAGATGACATATCAAAACAACACTAAATTAAAGTGCCCTTTTTGTACAGAACACCACTACAATAGTTTAAAACAAATAAAGTGCACTTTTGTGCATGATGTCACACAATATATTTCAATAACTGTCAAACAAAAATGAGCTGCATAATAGGAAATCAAATAAGTGTATGTCCTTCGCTATGTGGTAGGTTGCTACGAACGTTATCTCCTTCTGTTGCTGATTATGTTTTTCATACGGTGTTGATCTGGAAATAGTTGCTTCGGCATTTTGTCGGTGTGGCACCGACTAGAGATGTTGAAATGCGGAGTTTCAAGCACTCTTCATTCTCGAGCGGGTGACTTTTCAAATGATGCTACAAATTAGCAGTGCTGCTACTTTTTGTAGCAACGCTTTTGCCGCATAATTGTTCAACATATTCCCGCTTGAAGCCAAACCACTGCCAGACGATGGAACCCGTGCTGTTTTTCTTGGGAATTAATTCTTCTTTCTTATTTGTTACCAGATTCGCACCTTATCTCTTTCTTGTATAACCACTCGCACCGCGAGCACCACAGCTAATGTTACCATGCCGCTACCTCTCTGCTCCGCGAGGGCGTGTGACGTGGCACGCGTGACAGTATGTGACGTTTGTAACAAGGTGCGCTTGGTTAACTCTCTGTGAGAAGCAGAGACAAGAGTGAGAAACGCCTGCAGTGTAATGCCCGCAGCTAAAAGCAACTGCGTGAGGACGTATACTCGAATATCACGATATAGTAATTTTCTATATCGCACAGAGACAAACCCGCGATATATCGACTATAATCGATATATCGCCCAGCCCTACATTCAATGATAGCTAATGTTTGCTATCTAAATCGCTATCATCAGCTGATGTTGATGCTGAAGTTAATGCGCGACTGCATGTTCCAAACGAATGTAGTTATGTTATTACGTGCTAAAGGCATGTAAAGGTAGAATATAATACTTAAAACACATTGGAAAGTTAGCATCCTAGGCATTCACATAAATGTTGCAAACAGCCCCTTTAATGTGTATTTTTGGACATTTAAATTTGTAAAAAAAAAATGTTGCAGGGGAAAAATCCATCCATCCATTTTCGTGTACCTCTAAAATAAAAAAAGTCAAATTTACCAAAAATGTCAAGACCCTCTCCACTTGCAATACCTCTGCGAACCCTCTATTGAAGACCTCTGCGTTGTGGTCACCAGGACTTACACACACATTATTCACACTTACTGGCTGTTGGTACACCGTGTCTTGTACTTTAGGTTGCCAGACGTTACTTTAGCCTATGGTTGCTCCTTTTCACTGCATGTTGTTGACATTCCACTGTCCCCCATTAACACATCACTCCTGGTCACTTCCTGTGGAGCTGAAATGTTACTCGGGGTGAGTCATGCTTTGTAATGACTGTAGTCTTCAAGCGCATAAAGTCTTCCATTATTTGTAGTAGTTTATTTCACGTCAATGAAATATGTGTCAACTGTCGATTAGTATCTTTTAGTGGGAGTGCTGTGAGTGAATGCTGATATCCATGCACACACATTAGAGTACAATACTATCTCTCTCACATCTTCAATAGTTCGTTCTAGGGCTGGGCGATATGGCCTTTTTTTAATATCTCAATATTTTTAGGCCATATCGCGATACACGTTATATATCTCGATATTTTGCCTTAACCTTGAATGAACACTTGATACATATAATCACAGCAGTATGATGATTCTATGTGTCTATATTAAAACATTCTTGTTCATACTGCATTAATATATAATCATTTTAAACTTTCATGCAGAGAGGGAAATCACAACTAAGTCAATTTGCCAAAACTGTATTTATTAAACAGTTATTAAGCAGTGGCACAAACATTCATGTCATTTCCAAAAAAGAAAGTGCAAAATTGTCAGAGACATTTTAAAACAAGCTATAAGTGCACTTTTGTGTATGATGACACACAAGATATTTCAATAAGTATCACATAAAAATGAGCTGCATATCAAATAGTATATGTCCTACGGTGTTGATGTGGAAATAGTTGCTTCGGCATTTAGTTGGTGTGGCACCGAACGGAGATGTTGACATGATGTAAAGACATCTTCCCGCTTGAAGCCAAACCACCGTCAGACGATGGACGTTGTTTTTCTTGGGAATTAATTATTCCTCCATTTGTTACCAGAGTCGCACCTTCTTTCTCTCATATTACCACTCAAACCACACCGTTAGCTGTTAGCATCACAGCTAACGATACCATGTCGCTACCTCTCGCTCCGCGGGAGCGTGTGACGTTGCTCACGTGACAGTATGTGACGTATGTAAGAATGTGCGCTTGTTTTAAAGTCTCTGTGAGAAGGAGAGACAGGAAAGAGTGAGAAACACATGTAGTTTAATGCCTCGCAGCTAAAAGCAACTGCGTGAGAACGTATACTCGAATATCATGATAAAGTCATTTTCTATATCGGACAGAGACAAACCCGCGATATATCGAGTATATCGATATATCGCCCAGCCCTAGTTCGTTCTCTATCCTGCACCACTGCAATGAGCCTGACCAAAAACATCATACGGATTGCTTAGTGTGGTTGAGTGTGCCATCCACATTTTGAATCTGATTCACTTGTGCAGAAACCCCTACAATGGAAAACTGCGGTGTGAGAGTCTCTTGAGGTTTAGCAGTGAGCAAGAAGAGTTACCTGTCCTGAATCAGCACTCTTCAGCCTTTTTGCTAATATCGAAACGCTGGCAACACCTGAAATCAAAACGACATGCTTAGAATGTGTTGTGTACTTTGACCCCTGCCCGTGTCGCATCGGGTGGCACCGCTCACTCTCCTGTGTGGTTGTTTGTGGCAGGTCGCAGGATGATGAAGTAATGGAGATGTTAGGAGGCCATGTTCATTGTAATGCTGCGTGGCTGTTACTCTGGAACTGCCATCTGCCGAAAAGGTCAGTTGCTAGGGGACGATTCTCCTGGACCATGTCTGCCTCGCAGCTGCTGCCTGCACACCCACACATACACACACAAACACACAATCAAAAACACTCACACTTACACATCTGAATATTAAAAGTATGTATTAAATTTTCCACAGAAACTCAAATTAAATGTATATCTATATTCATTGTTTGTTTGCACATACCGTATCTCAAAAAACTGAGTACACCCCTCACATTTTAGCAATGTTCTCAAGGGACAATACTTGACACTGAAACTCGGGTCTACTTTACAGTAGTCCGCTTATATAGCAGTATTAATTTACTGTCCTGTGACATACAGCTATTGTGTAAAAAGACTAATCACAGGTGAGTCACAATAAACCAAGATTGTCAATATTTAGTAAATACAATCATATTATAGCACTGGGACAAGAACTTGAACAGGGCAGCACAGGTTGTTACTGGAATCCTCCTGTGCTCCTTCCTCCATGATGACATTTGGGTTTGAGTTTGGAAACATGTTGGCCACTCCATTCCCTTTACCGTCGGCTTCCTCAGCAAAGCACTTGTCATGTTGGAAAACTCCCATACTTCCCAAGGGAGGGAATCTGCTCTGCCTCATAATCAGTGTTGGGTTAATTACTGAAAACCAGTAACTTGTTACAGTTACTAGTTACTTTATTTCAAAAGTAACTCAGTTACTAACTCAGTTACTTACACCAAAAAGTAATGTGTTACTGTGAAAAGTAACTATTTAGTTACTTAATTATTTTTTTTTTTAAGGCTCCCATTAATGCCCTTTTAGCCTTCATTTCAGTACTGTTATTGCACTGGAGAATAATACAATCTGTTGATAAACTTGACATGCATTTGCATCACTGAACTCTGCTAAGCAATGTGCTCTACGTACAACACACAAAGACAAAGATATGTTTCAAAGGGCTAATTTATTTCGGGCCAGAACAAATTGACAAAACTATTTTAAATAGCTGCAACATAACATACATAAGTAACAAACCGCATAATAACAACATGTCACAACATATCACAACATAGCTGTAAACCTGGCTTCACCCAAGGAAGGCACACATGACATGATTATATGTCATGTCACTATATACAGCACACTTACTGCTATACACACTCCTAACCAGGCATTTTTTTCTCTCAAGGAATTGTGAAATAAAATCATGTTTTCAGGAGATCAACACTGTACTGAAGCCCAGAGCTCTCTACGCATTTCCCCAGTTTTAGTTTAGCGAAAAGGAAAGATTGGCCTGGCCCACTAGGATCCCTCTTTATGTTTGTGAACTTTATAGTCTATACATTTAGAGTGATGTGATAATCAAACACTCTAGAAGTCCAGAATGAAAGAGTATATAAGAGAATTGACAGAGTGTGTGTACCTTCAGTGCTGAATGATGAGCAGAGGCAGAATTTTGAGTGTTTTCTTTAGCTCGCTTTCCATGTTTATGTACTCACTGTCCACTGTGTCCAGCTGCCTGAAATCAGATGACTCCACTGTAGACATAGCCTGCATGTCTTCTAGCACATACGCTGCAATGGCTCTATCAATGTTGTCCTGGCTAGCAGTCCCTCCGTTAAAATCCAGCCGCTGTTGCTTTGGTGGAGGTGGAGGTGGAGGTGTAGTGTGTCTCTCTTTACTAGCTTCGTCGAAGCATGTTAATTGCTGTTTTTGGGCAGTAAATAGGATCTTTGATCCAAGACACAACTTACATTTAACTAAAATGTTATTTTCTTTGTGCTTGACAAAAGAAAAGTAGTGAGAATATCTTGATGTTAAGAAACTCGACTTCTGCTCCGCCATGATGTCTTGTTAGTAAACACAGACACGCCACATACAACACCCCCCTACCCCCACCCGCCAACACACAGCGCCCTCTCTCTTGTCCGGCTTGTGAGACAGGAAGAATCAGAAGGACGACACTGCAGCTCTCCAATAAAACACTTTTAGATCTTCTCACTTTCAAGCCAATACTTTATAAAGAATAACGTAAAATAACGCAGTAACGCATCATGTAGTAAAGGTAACTGAGTTACTGAATATAAAAAATAACGCGTTAGACTACTAGTTACCGCCGAAAATAACGGCGTTACAGTAACGCATTACTTTGTAACGCGTTAGTCCCAACACTGCTCATAATGTCACAGTGCACGCTGGAATTCAGGTTTACCTCATTTAGGCTCAATCCGAAATACTCACCCTTACCCCTTGTTTTAGCCCTTCCCTCTTTGTTTTGCGTGTTCACGTCAATCAAGTGGCATCCGAAATCGCCGTCAGATAAGGGGGAAGGGCCAAGTGTGAGGGTCACAGAGCTCTCTAAACAAAGTGAGCTCGGTGACCTCCCTAGGATATCTAGAGAGAGGAGAAATTTACACTATGCATGTTAAAAAAACGATGGCAGAAAACAAACCAAGAAAAGCTTACAAATGTAAGTAAAATGCTTAATTACTGATTTTTATAATAATGACGCTAATGGTTTTGTTCAGATGTTCATCCGTTGCTACTCCACATAAATATTGGCAATTTTTTAATTGTTTGTTGTATTTTTTATCGCTTCCTAAAACTGTTACGTTCCAGTATATATTGCTAAAAGTAGCAGTTACTATAGTATTTGTTGCATCAATGTAGAAAAAACTAACTGTACAGCCACATAAGCCACGTTTTCAATTGTTTATTGTATGTTTTAAACACTCGTTCCCACAAGCGAGCAACGCAGTTGAAGCTACCGTAGGTTATTGCTTCTGAGCACTGCATTGCTTGTTTTCTGCCTCATCAGTAATGTAACATGATCTAGTTTGTGAAAAGTCTGTACGTTACATTCACCTTTTGCCATCGTGTCTGGAAACACACGTGAGACCAACGTGTAACGGCAAAACTATCAGATGCTTTTTTTCCTGAAGGGGACACGCAATAATGATCCGCTTCAGAAACGACAGCAAAAAGGTCTGTTTTCTACTTGATGCAGACAAGCAAAAGAAAAAAAGAGGCCAAACACAGCCAAACATCCCGTGCGACGGCATCTTGAAAGTAAACAAACATTTGTCCCATCTGCTTTACGTCACTGCCAACAAATGGCGACGGTTGATGACGTAGCAAAACTCGAGCAACATCCGATTGCCAACGGGTGTATTTTCAACACTTTGCCATGGCACTAGATGCTGAAGCTATGAGAGAGGTTTGAGAAGAAGGAGAAAGGGGTAAGAAGGAGAATTCGGAATGAGCCCAAGTGCTCATGCAGCCCCAGACCATGGCTTTACCACCAACATGCTTGACTGTAGCTAATACACAATTATTTGGCTACTTACCTACATTGTCAACTATTTGGACAATAATGACTGTCTGTTGAGAGATTTTCACTGGATAGCAAATCTATGCTGCTATACAAGCGGTACACAGACTACTCTAAAGTATATGGAAACGTTATTTATATAGTATTGTCCTTTGAGAAGATATACTGTAATAACAAATGGTTGCCAAAATGTGACGAGAGTCTTCAAACAAATTCTCCATGAGTACTTTAAAAGGCTGTTTGCTGCAGTTTGCTAGCATCCGAACGGTATGCAAGGATTATATCCTGCCCTCTTCCTGGTCTGACTATGTAAGCAGTGTTTAAAAAAGGGTATGATTTCACCTGCTGGTTCAACATGAACATACCAAACACCAGCGCATCCATCCATCCATCCATCTATTTTCTACCGCTTGTCCCGTACGGGGTCGTGGGGGGTGCTGGAGCCTATCTCAGTTGCATTCGGGCGGAAGGCGGGGTACACCCTGGACAAGTCGCCACCTCATCGCAGGGCCAACACAGATAAACAAACAACATTCACACTCACATTCACACATTAGGGCCAATTTAGTGTTGCCAATCAACCTATCCCCAGGTGCATGTCTTTTCGTTTTTAAAATCTTTTATTTCTTGATGATTTCTTTTGTGTATATAAATGTGTGACGGGCATGCGCATTTGCGTGAGACAGCTGTGATTGACAGCATAAGCACCATGTAATTTGCTAGTCACAACCAATTTTTACAAAGTTTAACTTCTAATTGTGACAAATTTTGACATTTATTTGTTACGTTTTGACTTACTGCACATTTAATTGTTGTTTCAGTCATAACGATCCCATCATTCAGCACACTTTCCTATAACAGGGATATTCAACTAAATAGATCTGGGGGCCACATTTCCAGAAAGCAAAGGACCTGCTGGACTTTTCCCTTCACCATTAGTCCTATTTTGTATATTCCAGAGGACCAGCGTCCTCTACAATAGACATTGATTTTAATATATTCATTTTATCAGAGTTACAGGAGCGCTTTTCTGTCTCAAAGAAACTTCTGCAAAACACCTAGTCAAAGATCATCTCCATGATGGCACATATTTTTAAGAATCTGCTGCAAAAATGTGCGTCACTCACTAGTAGGGCTGGGCGATATGGCCTTTTATTAATATCTCGATATTTTTAGGCCATGTCACGATACACGATATATATCTCGATATTTTGACTTAGCCTCGAATTAACACTTGCTGCATATAATCACACCAGTATGATGATTCTGTGTCTACATTAAAACATTCTTGTTCATACTGCATTAATATATGCTAATGTTAAACTTTCTTGCAGAGAGGGAAATCACAACTAAGACAATTTACCAAAACTGTATTTATTAAACAGTTATTAAGCAGTGGCACAAACATTCATGTAATTTCAAAACAGAAAGTGCAAGATTGTTAGAGACATTTTAAAACAAGCTATTAGTGCACTTTTGTGCATGATGTCACTAAGATGACATATCAAAACAACACTAAATTAAGTGCACTTTTTGTACAGAACCCCACTACAATAGTTAAAAACATAAAGTGCACTTTTGTGCATGATGTTACACAAGATATTTCACAAAATGTAATATAAAAATTAGCTGCATAATAGGAAATCAAATTGTGTATGTCCTTCGCTATGTGGTAGGTTACTCCGGACGTATTCGCCTTCTGTTTTTGACTATTTTTTTCATACGATGTTGATGTGGAAATGGTTGCTTGGGCATTTTGTGGGTGTGGCACCGGAGATGTTGACATGCGGAGTTTCAAGCACTCTTCATTCTCTAGCGGGTGACTTTTCAAATGATGCTACATTAGTAGATCTGCTACTTTTTGTAGCAACGCTTTTGCCGCATACTTGACAAATTACGGTTGTCTGTTTAACATATTCCCGTTTGAAGACAAACCACCGCCAGACGATGCATCCCCTGCTGTTTTTCTTGGGAATTAATTATTCTTCCTTCATTTGTTACCAGATTGGCACCTTCTTTCTCTCGAATTACCACTCGCAACACTCCGCTAGCATCACAGCTAACGTTACCATGCCGCTACCTCTCTGCTCCGCGAGAGCGTATGACGTTGCACGCGCGACAGTATGTGACGTATGTAACAAGGTGCACTTCTTTTACCACTTTGTGAGATAGAGAGACAGGAAAGAGGGAGAAACGCCTGAAGTGTAATGCCCGCAGCTAAAAGCAACTGCGTGAGAACGTATACTCGAATATCACGATATAGTCATTTTCTATATCGCACAGAGACAAACCCGTGATATATCGAGTATATTCGATATATCGCCCAGCCCTACTCACAAGTTTGTTTAACTGAACTCGCGGGCCACCAGGTGAAAAGCCCAAATGATGAAAAACAAAGGACCTAAAATAAACCTTTATGAACACTGCTAGTATAACTAAAGAAGTTAAACAAATGTACATGCCAAAAACAAGGAGAGGACTTGAAGGGGTACCTTGAGGAACGCCTCAGGTGTGTAAATCAGAAGTTTGAACCTGCAGTGTTCTATGTTTGCAAGCAACGTTAAAATGTCAATGCAAGAATCTGGCAATGTTTTTTATAGTGGTCCAAGTCCAGGAGCACTCTAGTGTTTTTTAGGAATTTTGCTGCAAAAATGTTTGTCTCCCAAGTCTTTAACTAACCTCGGGGGCTGGTATGTTGTCATTCCCGGGTCGGATTTGGACCCCGGCCCGCCAGTTGATAATCCTGTCCAATAGTTCCTGCCCTACCGTGTCCTTTACATCCACACTCAGCGGTCCATCATTCAGTACAACGACCCAAACCAACTATGGAATTCTAATCATCCTTACCTCCTTCAAATTGGAGCCCACTCCACCCAACAGCAAATACACTTCCGTGATTTACGAAGGAATTTTGCTTTGGTGTATCTTCAGCTGTAATATAACTGCTCAAGCATGAGTCATAAACACCTTCTAGTCTTGATGGGGACTGTGTTACAACGAGGTGATGGAGTCTCATGGATGATTGAAAACAATTTCTTCATCTGGTTCTTTTGTTTCCCCCATCACTTTGTTACTCTTCCTAACTCCTCTGGTTGTTCAGTGACAGTTTAGTTGTTCTGGACGGCGGCCTTCTTACCACAGCTGCCTGCTTGCCGCCTGGCAAGCCCGTGTGTCAAAGGTGGCTGCAGCAGAACAGACTGTGGGAACAGCCGGTTAGCCTCTGATGGTCCCCTGCTCCCCAACCAAAGGGGCAGCCATCAATCCAGTACTCCCCCTGCCCCTGTACACACACACACACACACACTGCAGCACAAACACACAAATGCCCAACCAAACACACACACAGACACACACACAAAGCCTCACACTTGCTCCCAATAATCCTCGGAAGCAATTTCATCTCGACTCGGGTGGCAGCCTATTGTCGCCAGGCCCTTCAATCTTTCCTTATTAACTCTCGCTTTGTCCCGCATCCGAGCTTCTGGACTCATCTCTCCTACATTCCGATCAGAGCTGCTCCCAGCACTCCCAGGCAACCTCCATTCGCTAATCCCGTCGCCTTCCCCCGCTGGCTGCCCCACCCCGAGGAACTCTCGCTGCTTTTTTTTTTCCAAACCTGCCGATCACCTACTTACACAGTAAGGTAGGGGCATTAACTCCATTGCTTCTCTGAAGGCTGGAGTGTGAAGGCGGGGTGGGTGAAGTAGGAGGTGGCCACAAAGTGACTCCAGCCCAGACAATTAGAACAATGAGCCGGGCCTGTAGGGTGCTAACTCGCTGCGTCACGCCTGTACGGTGGGGTACTTTGTCAGTTTAATGAATTGTCCATCAGGCCAGGGCCACATCGCAGGCTGCGCAGGGAGAGGCCAGCAGGGACCCAGACACTAAGTCGGTATTTATTACACTGCCTTTGTCACTAATTGAGCTAATTATCACTGACTCCTTAGCAATCCCACAGGCATCACCCCCTCCTCCTCCAACACGCCCACCTCACTCTCATGCCTGCCATTTGAACTCTGCTCTCTCCCGTTCTTAAAATCAGCCCTTCTTCTCATCACCTTTCCTTATTTTCTCACAATCAGATGGACTGAATCACCCTATTTGAGCCCTAAATATCACAGAGAGACACATCCCATCAATGCCCACTCACACTTCTTTGCAAATCCCTGCACAAACAAAAGAGCATTTTCATTATTTTTTTTCTTGCATTTGCAGCCTTGTTGATGGTGGTCCATGGGGACCCTGGCAGGAGAATAAGCTTTCCAAAGACCCGTGGTTCATAGCGTTGCCAAGGGTTGGAGGGTTCAGTGTTCATACAATCGAATACTTTAAAATTAAGCAAAACGTTGTGCTGTATGAGATCAATGTATGTGTGTCTGGGTAAGCTGGTTCTTCTTCATTGAAGAGCACAGATGCATGGATGTTTTGTGAGCTTTGGTGCTGCTGTTAATAGGATTAAACACAGGACACCCGGGGACAGACTTCTATGTTCACATGGTTGAGTGGGTAAATGCCACCAAAACTAAATATGAACACAACTAAGTGAAAATATAGTCTTTATTGTTTGATCGTACATTACAAATCAAAATACCATCTACACCATTGTATACCCTAAAGCGCAGCGCCTCTTACATCTTACTGTATATAAAAATCCTTAGAAATAAATATATTTTTTATACATTTACACTGGTAAAAAAACAAAACAGGTTTGTATTCAGTGCATGACAAAAACACAAGAAGTGGTGCTATACTGTTCCTTGTAAGAGTATTATGTCAGCTAAAGTACTAAAAAAATAACAACATTAAAAAAGTCAAAAGTCAAAATCCAAATACTGATTTAAGTAATTACATTTTCTCTGATGGGTACATATTATTTAATAAACCAAGCAATGACCTCATAAATATATTCATATATTTTTATATTTACAGCGTTTTGGTTCTCTTAGCTGATGCACAGTATGAAATGTTTGTTTTAATCAAGTGTGTACCTCTTTCATTGCATACCTCAGAGTTAGATTATGCAGATTATGGGATAATTATGTAGGCCTAATCACATCTATACTATTGCATTATAGTCTGTTTAGATAATACATTCATGTCCATGTCCCTCGAAAGAGTTGGTCAGTTTATGTTTTCCTTGGCGGGTAGCAGTCCCTGTCATTTAGCATCTGGACTGTGTTGTGGTGAGTCAAAGGAGCATATTGCAGTTGAGGTGAAGGTGCAGCTACATATGAAATCTGAAGAGAAAATCGCAACGTGGTGGGGACATTTAAAGCTGGGCCCACGTTCAGAGATTTAAGTAAAATAAGTCAAACCTTTGTAAAACAAATAATAAATTGTAAAACACTTTTTGAGAATACCGTGCATGTCCAACAATATAGAGAGGCTGTTTGTCTCACGTCACCTCTTCTAAATTCAATGGCCTAGTGGTTAGAGTGTCCGCCCTGAGATCGGTAGGTTGTGAGTTCAAACCCCGGCCGAGTCATACCAAAGAATATAAAAATGGGACCCATTACCTCCCTGCTTGGCACTCAGCATCAAAGGTTGGAATAGGGGGTTAAATCACCAAAAATGATTCCCGGGCGCGGCACCGCTGCTGCCCACTCCTCTCCACTGCTCCCCTCACCTCCCAGGGGGTGATCAAGGGGATCGGTCAAATGCAGAGGACAAATTTCACCACACCTAGTGTGTGTGTGACAATCATTGGTACTTTAACTTTGACTTTATACCTTTGAGCATTAAAGAAAAGGAGCTAGCATCTACTCCTTATATACCCTGTTTTTATATTTGTGCATTTCTTTACTGATTGACTTTTTGGTGATACATTTCCCTGCCAGTTTAAGCTTTTCCAGCTTCTATTTGATAGCAACCACCTGTATATTTTTGACTTTCTTTGTCAGCTATTTCATTCCTAAGAAGTTCTGACATTTATTTGTCTAAATAACCCTCCTTTCTGTATCCTTTGCCATACTGTAATCATAGACACTGATGTAACGTTCGAGTACTGGTGCAGTTCAAACAGCTGACATGACAGCACCAGTGGAATGTACAGTTGCACCGCTCCGTGATGCTCTCGGCCTGGGTCTTAAACCCGCGCCCGCAGCAGAGCAGCTCGCATCCATCAAGACCTGGAGAAGAGCTGTTGCACGCTCTACCAGAAGTTCCCACAGTGCCAGTTTTGCCATTGTAGGAGCAGAAGTTTGGTGATTTCTCAAAGTAGACCAAGTCCATAGCGGAAGGGGGTTTATGAGCAGGGTTTTCCGGTTCCAAGTGGCGAGGGTCTGCTCGGTGCGAGGCACGGTTGCTACCCTTGTTTGCGTAAACGACTCGGGATGCGCCATCGAAGCGGTCCTTTAGGAAGTCCCCGATGGTGCGGAAGCTTGGAAGGCGCATCCAACAAGTGCGGACGGTGCAGGAGCCTGACATGCCGTGACACTTGCACTCCTGACGCATCTCTGAGGACACCATCTGCACAGAGAGGAGACCACAATCACTAATCAAGTAGTTCCCAAGAAAAAGACATTCCATACCATTCTTCCCGCCTCGTTATTGTGCACATTGGTGAGGTAGCGCAGATCTCGTCCTCTCTCGCTGGAATCCACAAACTCACGGCTAAAAACCCTCCCAAAGTCCACATTGTCGCTGCAGCCTCCCCAGTGCCAGTCGGGGCCCCCTAAACCTCTGCGGCGGTAATCGCAAGTGCACGATTCTATGGCACCTTCTGAGCAGGAGCGAGCCACCGCGTGGGTCACGCCTGCGCTGGTGATGGCAAACACAAAGGCTGTCTCCCTGCAGCCTGAAGAAAGCAAGACTTGCCGTCAGAACCTACATCACAACCCCAAGCAAGAGAGAACAGACTGAAACGGAGGCCTTGTTGCACACCACTTGTCCACCATCATCCCATATTACCCATAACATGCTTAACAAAACGGGTATTTTCATATAAACAAACAATTTGGATTCATCCCAAGATCAAGAAACGAGAGGGACTTACCACGGTTGACAATTTTGCCAAATACGGCCGGGCTGTGGGTGGTCGGGCAGTTCCAGCGGCGGTTGCGGAACTGCCACTTGCACTCCTTTATGGCCGTGTGCAGTCCAGCAGTGATGGCGTGCAAGATGCCAGGATTCTGCCGAATCAGCCGACGCTGGCGTCGACTCAACAGGGCCAGGCTCGGGTCCAGGACCAATTGCACATTCTTGGAATTGGTAAGAAGGTTGGATGAGGAGGCCACGTTGACAACTCCCCTATGGCGAAGGAGAAATAACAGCAAGAGTTGCTTTAGGGAAAATGCACACAAGTTCCAAATGTTGGACTGTGCATGTCAACAACAAAAATATGTATTGTTTTTACTCTTTTTCCAATATTTCAGATACATTGTATGGGCAAAAGTTTTTGGACACACCTCTTTATTTACTAGACTAATCTTACCAAGACACTTTGGACAATCCTATTTTTCTACCTTGCCCTGATTGTTAGACTGAAGGAGTCCAAACGTTTATCAACAACTGGAAGGATGCAGCTACAGGGGCCGCTTTGATATTTTACATATTTTGTCCATCAAACACTCAAAAAACAATAAAGTGTATATGTTAAATATATACCTATATTAAGGCTGATAAATGATTTATTTTTTTTAAATCAGATTAATCGTATTTTGTTGGATTATTCATGATTAATCACAGGTGATTACTCGCTAGCATAATTAAAATGTGCTTAAAAAATACTATTTGTAATAAAATGCAATTGTATTGAATGTCATCCAGAAAAGTTTTTAAACATTTTACTTGAATACATGTCATTTATGGCACAAAACATGGTAACAGTTTTATCTAAAGTACTTTCAGGCTGGAATTCGGAGTGAAATTTGCCAGCGAGCACATCAGTCGAAGTCCCCTATCGTTTCTCTACTGACGTATGCAGTGATCTGATCACTGTCCATATAGCGTGTAAGGTAAAAGAGCTTGTACGGTCAAAAAAAAAAGCACGATTAATCAAAGTGTGTTAATGATTAATGCTATATTTTTTGTGATTATAATCACATGAGTTAACTCGTTATTTTTTGACAAATAGTTTTCAAGTATCAGTATGATGTTTTGTAACATTTCAACTTTTCTTTTACAATTTTCCTCTTTTCAATGCGGGTTTAACCCCTATATGTAATATTCTCATAAAGCATGTATTTAATTAAAATGGGGGAAGAAGGGTGCAAAATGTGCGTCCTTCGAACACCTTTGGGTTAGACCTCGTGTTTTTAATTTTTAAGTATACCTGATCATGCTTTTTTTTTTAAATATATACTTTGAGGTCAACAGAACGTGATCTACTGTGTAATAGTTGTCTCTTTTTTATCAATGACCAGCTGAGGGCAGAGCTGAGTTGTATTAATAATTGCTACAATCCTTTTTGGATGTTTTATTAACTGGAAACGGGTTTTAAGGCTTGTAATTTCAGAAAACTATGCACATTGAATTATTTTTGACTAATTTATTAAATTGGTTAATTAATTATTCCATTATTTTCGTAATTAAGTTAATTACTTGTTTAATTTATTTTATTCTAAAGTCTAATCAATTTTAGATCACCTATTTATTTCGAACACAATTGATTCTTATTGAATATATTAAAAAGATGTCATACACATCATTTTCTCATTTTATTCTATCGTTGTTTGCATGGTTGGTATTAGATATTGTTAGTGTGTTTTTTAAAGTGTTCTTTTGATCATTTTTTCTTCTTGTAATTGTGATCATATTTTAATCTTGTGGATCAATAAAGTTTGTCTAATTATAATAATTATTTTATTAAATATAATGTCCTAAAAACAACTAGCCTGAAAAAAACATAAACCATGTAATGTAACAACATTACATGGTTTATACAACAAAAAATTATCAGTGCAATACATTTTCATAACATGGTCACTATACTGCCTAGTTTCTCTTGTTATATCCTTATTTTTACTGTTATATTTGTATTCTTATTGTTGCTTTTTATTTTTATTCTTATTGTAATATTTTCTGTTTTATTTCCATTTATACCCCTATTATTTACTTTTTACTTTTTTAATTCGATCTCAATTCTGTACACTGGAGAGTTCCTGGGGCAACTCTCGTGAAGGGATCAATAAAGTACTATCTATCTATCTATATGTTTCTTTCAATGCTATTTTGTGCACTTTTGGACACTATTTAATTAATGAGCCTTGTTGAGATTGTGGGATTTAATTCGGTAATTAAATGAATTCGGATCTGATGTAGTCCATATTTTAGTGTCTTGACAAAAATTGTGAGGGAAAAAAAACGGGCTAAAAAGGAAACAATTGTCAAGGTAATTGATCTGCAGTGTCCATTAATGCACATAGTTTGGAAAGAGAAGCTCGTGTGGTTGCTTCTTGTTTAAAGTGACTAGAGCCAAAACTAACACATTATGTCTTGGAGCCTGCAATGAAACTATGTTGCAGTCAGCGTGAAATAACTTCTCTCTAGGATGCAGAGCATGCACAGCTGATGGGGGACGTGCACTCACCACCAGCGGCCACTGTTGTTGACGGCCCCGGTGCCAGAGAGCGACGACACCAGGAGGATGCATGCGGCTTTCACACCCAGCAGAAGCGCCAAACTCCTCATCTCGCCCGGTTATTGATCATGCACCTTGCGGCAGGAGAAAAAAAAAGGTTCAATCACTCTTCATTTTGCAGAATGTGTTTATTATTACAAAGACATGATAAATCATCTTGCAGCAAGGTACATGCACATATACTCACCGGTCCCCTATAACTTGAATGGATGGAAGAAGGATGAAGAGTCCACGCACGCAAAGGATGCTGCAGTCCTCAGTGTGTCCCTCTGAGTGATGCTCTGCACGGTGCGTGGAACGCGTGGGACAGTCCCGCAGACTTGATCCCCTCCGTGGTGACACCAGATAGGCAACACATTCTTCTCTTATTGAGTGCTACGAGGGGGAATAAAAAAGGGATTTGCTGCTCACATCTCCCTCTGTCTTTTTTTCCCCTTCTCTCTCTTCCTCGGAGCCTTTTCAATAGGATTGGAGGGAGGGATAGTTAATGCGCTTCATAGGGCGCACAATGAATAAGGAAACACAACTGTGCAGAAAAGAGAGCGAGGTGGGGGTAGGGAGGGGGTAATGGGGGCAATCCCTGGTATATTGCCCATATTATTTGCGGAATCTCACGGTCGGCATTCAGTCCACGCTGGGAATGTTTTGCCATCTCCATGCATATATCAGTCTTGCAGGGAATGTGATGTCCTGCTGCAGATGTTACAGCTCAATATGAGACATCTAGAAAAAAATGGCAATTTTAAACCCAGTGGTTGGATTCGCCAACTCCTTTACCGCATCTCCTCCTCTCTTCAACATTAATACATGCTCTCTCTGTGCATGTGCGCAACCGAACTTTGTTTGTATAAATACAGTGTGTCCAATCACATGTTTGATGTGATGGACCTGCAGCAACAAGAGAGGACATTTGGCTTATTGCAGACCTCCCTTGATGCATGCGTGCACTTTGGAGCATCTCTGTAACTTCTTCTTCTTAGTGTGTGACACTTATCTGCCCGATTTGCATACTTCCATATTAGTGGTGACAGTAAAAAAAAAGGAAGTGGGCTTTTGTAAAGAGGATTTAATGACAGTCAGCCTCCATATAGTGCGGCCTATATGAAGGTGCTCAAACGGGGCTTCCTTGAGCAGTCATGTGACACCGAGCAGATTAGCTCCAATCCGGATAAAGGGGGGAGCCTTTTATATACAAATCAACTTCAAATCACTTTTTAAGCCACTTAGATATACACGCCAAGGCAGAATGCTAATGCACTTTTCATTGCTGCAGCTTAGGGAATGGAAGGAGATTAGATGAATTGGTGTCACTATGCTTGCCGTGTTCAGGGGGGGTTAAACTTCATTTTATACCAAAGTGTGCGTTCACGGCTTTTTTATAGGCTCACTTGTTTTGGTGCGTGTCACCTAGCTGGTACATTCCTGCAGCTGCATGCACCTGCGCTCCTTCTAGATGACAGCTCATTATGCATCGCAGCCAAGTTTGAATGAATCCTATGGAACTTTATTATCCCCCTAATGTATACATTCTCTGAAATAAAGACTTTGGGATGACAAAGTGAAGTTGTCGCTCTGATGGAGGTGGTTGGCGGTATTAGGGGGGGGGGGGCGCATCGGGGTGTATTGTCTGTGAGGAGCCGCTTGCCTGCTGCTGCCTCCCTCTCGTACAGTGGCATATCTAACCCCCTCTCATTCATCCATCTTCTTCACGCTTTCATCAACAAAGTACTCACATGGGTTCGTTCTGGGCCTTAAAAAAGTTGTAATTGATGATTGTCTTCAACATTTTGCAAAAGCAGACGTCAGTGCCTTCGTGAAGCTTGTGCGTAAAAGTTCGTCTCCACTTTTACGCATGGTCCCACAGAAAGGAGAAAAGAGATGGGACGACTCAGAGCAATATACCTCGGTATGAAATATAATATATGCCGTCAGTGTTTGCTTAATTTTGTTTCACTTCTAATTTAGCTCAATTCAAATCAAATCCTTATAATATAAATACATTGCTGGACGTTACCACAATCTATACTGTTCATTTTATACAAGCAGAGCTCCTGACTGTTAACAGTGTGCTTGTATGCCAATTTACATAACTCATCATGCAAAAATGAGTAACAGAAGATATTGATGTATCTTATGATTGACTGATTCCAGTTTGACTTACAGTATATACAGTATGTTTCAAAGGTGAATTTTAGCCAGCATTGTTATTGCGGTAAATCGTCTCAATCAAAAATTAACTTGGATATACTTACAGTAGTCAGTGTACAGTTTGTATTTCAGTGCTTTCAACTGGCGGCCCAGGGGCCAAATCCGGCCTGGGAATGACACCATACCGGCCCCCGAGTTCAGTTCAAAACTTGGGAGACACACATTTTGGTAGCAAAATCTTAAAAACAATATAGAATGCTTCTGTTGTCTAGAGGGACTCGGACCACTGTAAACACATTGGCAGAGCCTTGTATTGACATTTTAACTTTGCCAGCAAACATAGAACACTGGGGTCCAAATTCAGGAGACATTCCTCAGGGCACCCCTTTAAGTCCTCTCCTTTTTGGCCCTTACATTTTTTTTGTTATGTGATTTATGTAACTGAGGTGTTGCTGTAGCGTGTTTACTTATGCAGTCTGTAGTTCAACTTCTTTAATTACACTACCATTGCGGTGTTCCTTAAGGTTCCATTTTAGGTCCTCTCTTTTTCCATCAGTTGGCCCACAGGTCAGTTAAAAAAATTTGTGAGAGACTCAGATTTTTGCAGCAGATTCTTAAAAACACTAGAATGCTGTCAGAGATGATCTTTGCAGAGCGGTCCTGTAACTCTGACAAAATAAATCGGCCCAAATCATGGTTCTCAGAAAATATACAAAATGAGACAATATTGAAAAGAGAAGTCTGGCCCCCAGTCCTTAGCTTCATGGAAATGTGTAGCCCCCAGAACAATTTAGTTGAATATCCCTGCAATAGATTGAGTCAACTGAAAGAGTCAACATACATGAGACATTATAGTCTAGATAGTTGGCACACACAAGTAATAGCGTCTTACAAGTCAAGCATGGTGGTGCGAGGCTGTTGCTGGTGCTGCAGCTGCGGCTCATTGAGGGAAACGTTTGATTCCAACATAATAACGAGCCTGAACACACTTCCAAGATGACAGGTGCCTTGGTGGGGAAGTTAAAGGTGATTGAGTGGCCATGCAGGCAGAACTGCTGTGCACTGACTACTTTTAATTTATGTTTAAGTTCAATTTCTATAGTATTGTCCCTTGAGAAAATATTGCTGAAACCACAGACTGACTGATGTGTATAACAGTGTGACATCATAGCACAAAAACACATCGACAATTCATACATTTTCAAATGGTACATTTTGTATTGTGCAGTGTTTCTATTAGTCCGTCCTTATATATGGCACAGAGAGATTATTTTGGCACTCTATAACTTCAAAAAAAGAAAAAGTTCTATATGGAGAGATTAAGTACAACATACCAGAAATTGACCTCCAGAAGAAAGAAATGTGTAAAAAAAAAGTAATGCGTCCGCATGCTTGCAAACATGAGGCTGACTTATGTCGGCCATGTCAAACAACTTATTTACTGTATATTACATAACTGCAGTGGATACAACCTCTTTTCCACTTTGTATAAAACATATTCAACAAATGAATCCTCACCTTCATGTGGACTCCAACTGCTAATTGATTGATTCCAAAAAAAAAAACATTTGCAACATGACATGATTAATCAACACTCAATCCTGGACAATAGACTATGTCGGCTCTGTGATGAGGTGGCGACTTGTCCAGAGTGTGTCCCGCCTACGTCCCGAGTGCAGTTGGGATGGGCTCCAGCACCCCCGCCACCCCGAAAGGGACAAGCGGTAGGAAATGCATGGATGGATAGACTGAGATCCCCAAGGGATTTTTTTTTTCATCACAAAAGCTCAGTAAAAAGGCAAGGGGAAAAAAGAACACTCTTGAAAGCACTAGAAAAGAGGAAAACATAAAATAGAATAAACAACTACTAGTGATAGAATATAATAAATAACAATATAATTAGTAGACTAAATAAAATATATTTTTTAGAATAAATAATACATAAATTATTACTGAGTAAGTTATTCAATCAATTATTGATTATTAGGCTTACCCTGGGTAAATATTGACTCTTGAATTTGTTTCATAAAACACATAGGGCTTACTTAACAAGGTTTTGGAAATTATGTTATATTATATTTAATATTAGATATTAAATTATATTTCATCAACTATTCATTCGTTTTCATTACCAAACATTTGTATAATTAACACCTTTTTTTTCAAAAACTATTAGGTAGTTGTTTTCATATCTAAGATTGTTCGTTACCATAGACAACTGCTGGCATTGTTTGTTACAGAGCTGTGTGCTATAAAAACAAACAAACATAATAAACAGACAATCCAACTTTAATTGTGGCCAATATTTTGCAAACAGCCGCCTGTGGGGCCTCCTCCTCAACCCCCCCGCTCCTCCTCCTCCTCCTCCTGTAAACTTCAGGGCTCCTCTCGTCCTCTTGTCTTCACTCTCCGCTCCTTTGGCGGTGCATGGATAATAACCCTCTAACATCTTCTAAGGTACAATTCTCCATAGCAGACGGGGACATCTTTACTGGTGTTTTAATGTCACGACGCGACAGAAGAAAATGGAATTATCAAACAAACTCCGCTTGGAAAGGTGCCCGATTTTGGCGACAGCATTATTATTATTACCTGCGTTAACGTAAGTGCACTTGAGCCGTTAAACGTGCAGATTCAAACATAGACGGAAAAAACTGCAAGGCAGATTTTTCATGGATTTTTACTTTTGATTGCATTTTTATCTATTTTATGTAGTAATGTTATTGGGTTACATTTATATTCAATTTACTACTTTATATGTGTTTTGATATACGAGATAGTTCTTCATATAGTAAAAACAAAAAAACAAAAATGGCTATAAAAGAAGTGAATTTCTTAACAATTAAAAAAACGTGTTTTTTAATCAGTATCTCTGCACTGCCTCCCTGCAGGGTGCTGTGTAATGACATCCTCAGCCTGAAGGTGGCAGGAGATCCAGTGCTAACCCCCAACTCCGTGTGCCTGCGCCTGGCAGGCCTCAGCAAGCGTCAGATGAGAATGTGCGTGCGCAGACCTGACGTGACGGCCTCGGCCCTGCAGGGGATCCAGGTGGCCATCCACGAGTGCCAGCATCAGCTCAGGGACCAGCGCTGGAACTGCTCGTCCCTGGAGACCTTGGGCAGGCTGCTGCATCACAGCGACATCCTCAAGAGGGGTGAGGAAGCCAGGGGTGAGGCGTGCTGAGGGGGAGGGGAGAACTTTGGCGTTAGTGGTAAAACACCTTCAATCAATCAATCAATGTTTATTTATATAGCCCTAAATCACAAGTGTCTCAAAGGGCTGTACAAGCCACAACGACATCCTCGGTACAGAGCCCACATACGGGCAAGGAAAACTCACCCCAGTGGGACGTCAATGTGAATGACTATGAGAAACCTTGGAGAGGACCGCATATGTGGGTAACCCCCCTCCCCCTCTAGGGGAGACCGAAAGCAATGGACGTCGAGTGGGTCTGACATAATATTACCTTGATGCAACTCCAGATCCAGAATTTGGATTGATGTTAATATGGACATAACTCAAAGAGTTCTGAACCATCCATCCATTCATTTTCTACCCCATGTCCCTCCAATTCTAATTACATTTGGTACGACCCAAATAAGTTGATTACTTTAAACCAGAATCTTAATCCAGATCCAGTTCATGGATCTCAAAAGACAATTGAAATGTTTTAAATTGGTTTTGGTGGGTCGCTTCGGAATGACCCAAGAAGTTGACTGAACTAATGAACGTCACCTGAATTCAGATCTGAAATATAAATCTGGGTCGCTTTTGTGTTTTGTGTAACAAGCCCAACTAAAATTAGTTTTTAGTATACTGTAAGAATCTGGATTGTTTTTGTAAGTCAAACATCATGGATATCATTATGTCCATTGCTGGGTTGCATATGACGTTACGTCATACTTGCCAACCCTCCCGAATTTTCCGGGAGACTCCCGAATTTTAGTGCCTCTCCCGAAAATATCCTGGGACAACCATTCTCCCAAAAATCTCCCAATTTCCAGCCAGACAACTATATTGGGGGTGTGCCTTAAAGGCACTGCCTTTAGCGTCGTCTCTCACCTGAAAAGGAGACTATTATATATGTCTCCGTTATCCATAGGTTTATCTATAACCCATAAAGTAGGCAGGCACGGAGCTATTTCTCAGTGTGTGTTTATTCCAGCCGGCACGTTAATACACTGACACACAACATCCGGATTCCCATCATGCATTGCTTCAAAGCTACGGCAAGTTGTAATATCCACAATTTCCAGCCGGACAAACAATATTGGGGGAGTGCCTTAAAGGCACTGCCTTTAGCGTCCTCTCACCTGAAAAGGAGACTATTATATATGTCTCTGTTATCCATAGGTTTATCTATAACCCATAACACGGTGGTCGAATGGATATAGTCACTCATGAACGGTCAGAGAAGCTAAGCACAAGGCGGCGGCAACGCAGTATTATGGGCCACCTTGCAAGCAGCATTCCGTTCTCATTTGCGGATGTTTTCAACAAATCCGTGAAGGATATGTTCCCGGATTCAGAGATCGCTCGCCAGTACTCAAATGGCAGAACAAAAGCTACTCAAATAGTGAAAGGTAGGTGTTATTTTATTTTTAAGTAAGCAGCAAGTACAGTAGTTAGTAGAACAACTGTGTTTTTATTACTGTTTACTGTACTATATATATATATATATATATATATATATATAAATAGGAAATACTTTAATTTCAGTGAATTCTAGCTATAAATATACTCGTCCCCCTTAACCCCGCCCCCCGGGCTCGCCCTCCCCCGGTCCCAGCCCACCCCCCCAATCTCCCGAATTCGGAGGTCTCAAGGTTGGCAAGTATGCGTTACGTCCGTTTTTCTTCTTCATGGCTCAATTCATATGATGGTCAAGCAGCTTGAGCGTGGCGTTTAAACAAGTGAAAGTGAGTGTAGAGTTTGAGCAGAAAATACCATATTGATGTTCTGTTGTTGGGTGTTCCAGTCTTTCAAATAGAGAGATAGGAAAGAGCTTTCATAGAATCCCGAAAGAAGTGGTTCATAAAGGTAATAAAGTCAGGGGAAAATGAAAGTGCGTAAAAAGAAATGGCTCCCAAAAATATCACTTTTATCATCTTGTGGAATACAATCGGACCGCTTGTGTCTGCAGCGATCACTTTGTAAAATGTTTGTTTGCTAAACTTTCTGTGATGCAATCGAGTTTGTTCTCTACAATATTAGTAGTGTTTGGTAGCAGATTAATGTTAAACAACAACAACAAGCAATTAAATGTAGAAAATGACAATAGATCACATTAGTCTGTGTTTGTTTGTGGTTGCTGTGCGTAAAGATAACTACAAAGACCTGCTTGTGCAAATAAATTAAAGTAATGTTAAGTCCTAAGAATAAATATAGTGATATAGTGGTCCAATCCACTGTATTTTCTTTGTTTATTTTAATAACAGAAACTAAAAGCTTATGTTGTTGTGCAGGAAAGCCAAGTGCTTTATTCCACACAAATGACCACATTATAGCGTCTTTGGTGCTATTTGTTAGCATCAAGAAAATATCCTTGATAGTATTACTAAACTTGATGAATAGATCTCTCGTAGGTTAGCAAACATTGCTGAACAGGAACATTATAGCTAAATAATGAGACAAAATATGAACTTCACACCATAAAAACAATTACAGACATGAATTGTAGATGAAACTAATATTTGTAGCAGGAAATTAACTGCAAAAAGCGTATCCTTTTTCTCATTAGCGTCACAATCACAGCGGCACGGCACTCGTTATGCCAATCAAGTACGTTATATTGATGCACGAATAAATCCAACGTTGTCTTTCACCAATTAATGCTTAATTTATGGACCCCTCCAGATGTAAAGACATGATGTGTTTCCAATCTTTTCTTCTCTAAATCCATGTGTGTCAAATTAAGTTAAAGTTAAAGTTAAAGTACCAATGATTGTCACACACACACACTAGGTGTGGTGAAATTTGTCCTCTGCATTTGACCCATCCCCTTGATCACCCCTTGGGAGGTGAGGGGAGCAGTGGGCAGCAGCGTAGCCGCGCCCGGGAATCATTTTTGGTGATTTAACCCCCAATTCCAACCCTTGATGCTGAGTGCCAAGCAGGGAGGTAATGGGTCCCATTTTTATAGTCTTTGGTATGTGAGGGTATAGCGGGCAGTAATGTCTTGGTGACGATGAATAGTTTACATTTTAAAAAAATAATTTTTCTTTTGAGTGTATAAATCCACTATATCCCATTTTAGATATTTTTTCATGATTTGCCTCCAAATATTTCAAAATACGCCAAAATCTGCACGAATGCAAATAAACAGTAGCCTAATGGGACACTAGACCATCACCTGAAACCCGGAAGTCCCTCTAAGTCACCTGATTGCAACCCAGCAATTCTAAAGTATCTTCAGCCCCTCCCTCCCCATGCCCCTAAAAATGTTCCCAGCCCCCCAATAATTAGATAAGGCAAGGCCATTTTCGTACACAAGGCAAATCAAATTGCTTTGCAGAACATTAAAAGAAGGCACAAATAAAATATAATATCATCATAAAAACAATCATTAAAATCATTCAAATACTGTAGATAAAATACTTTTAGTTGTCATATACACAATAAAATAAACGTGTTTTCAGCTTGGATTTGAACATTGCCAATGTTGAGGCCTGTCTCACATTTTCAGGAAGACTCTTCCAGATTTTAGGATCATAAAACTGAAACTCAGTTTAAGTATGTTTGGTGCAGACTCTGGGCACCAGCAGGAGGCCACTCACTGATGTTCTCAGAGGTCGAAATGGTTCATATGGTCCTAACAGGTCAGAGATGTACTTTGGCACAAGACCATGAAAATACCTGTACACAAGGAGAGCTGGTATAAAGTCTATTCTCTCAGAAACAGCAAGGCAGTGCAGTGACTTAAGCACTGGACTAATTTGGTTGTATTTCCTGGTTCTAGTCAGGACACGAGCAGCAGCATTCTGTATGTACTACCGCTGCTTTACGACTCGCTGAGAGAGCCCAGTGAGAAGGCCATTACAGTAGTCGAACCTGCTGGAGACAAAGGCATGGTTTAGTCTTTCTAAGTTTGCTTTTGACATTATTCCTCTGATTTTGGCAATATTAAGATTAAGATTAAAGTACCAATGATTGTCACACACACACTAGATGTGGCGAAATTTGTCCTCTGCATTTGTCCCATCCCCTTGGGGAGCAGTGGGCAGCAGCGGCGCCGCGCCCGGGAATCATTTTGGTGATTTAACCCCCAACTCCAACCCTTTGTTGCTGAGTGCCAAGCAGGGAGGTTATGGGTCCCATTTTTATAATCTTTTTTCAGGTGTTAAAAAGATGTTGATGTTATCGACTTAATTTTGCTGCTGAAGTTCAAGTCTGAGTCCATTATTACCACTAGATTTCTAATTTGATATTTCGGTTTCAATGAGAAGGTCTCAAGGTGACTAATAATAGTTTCTCTTTGCTTCTGTGGGCCAAAGACAATGATTTCAGTTGTGTCTGAGTTTAGCTGAAGAAAATTGTTTTGTATTCACACACTGATCTGTTCGATGCAGTGACAAAGTGAATCAACAGGCCATCAGTGACACTTAGATCTGAGTGTCGTATGCATTGTTGTGGAAGAACACATTGAAGCTTCATATTAGCTGACCTAGTGGCAGCACGTACAAGTTCAACAATAGGTTGAAGAAATGACATATAATTACATTACATATACGTTTGCACAGAACCAGCAAGAATATGTGTAAAATACATTAAAATGAATAATAATAGCCCTCCAAATCAATATTATTTGATTAAAATAATTATAGAGGTGGCAATCTGGATCAAGTTGATGTCAATGATCGTTCATTGTGCAACTTTAAACTATGTTTATGCTTATTAAAAGGGAAGATCAGTAGTAGTTGGTTATTTTAACATCACTTTACAGTTAAGTTAAACATAATGTAGAAAACTCTAGCTAGCATTAACAAGTGAGCAACCTACAATAGAATACATCCATCCATTTTCTATCGCTTGTCCCTCTCGGGGTCGCAGGGGATGCTGGAGCCTATCCCAATATGTCTTTATTAGAGGCACAATAGAGAAATAAAGTTTCACATTACCAAAGTAAACAACAGCAAGCAATAATAAGTATTAATATAAAAAACGTTCAAAATCCAGAATACAGTACTTCAACTTATGAGTTAAATTATTTCTGTGACCAAGCTCATTACTCAAAACAGTTATATCTTAAATCAATTCAAATACTTGCCTGCCCCCCACCCACCGAAAACAGCATGATTTTAACATGTAACATGCCTTTTAAAGAAAGAAAAACTTTTAGATAAGAAAAATTGTATGAAAAACAATACAATATAATGTACTACTAACAACTTTCATGAAGTAAAATAAACATTTTGTACAGGATTTACCTTGGAGAGTGAATTTATATGGTATCTCCTTCCAGCTTCTCCATCAAACACACTATCGACAGCTTTCCCATATTTTCCTAGATAAATGTCTGCCAGTTTGTAATTATCTTAACATTCTTGGCTGGCGTTAAAATCATTCTGCTACTGTATGGTGCAGACGAGCACTGATACGCTGAAATGATTTCACCAAATTTGTGATACGCTCTTCTTTTTTTAATTCAATGGATATCATCCACTTCGTTTCTGCACTTTCCTTCACACTCACTTTCTTCCTTCCCATGTTTGGAAAACAAAGTTATGGCAATCTCTAGCTACAGTATAAGCTAATGCTAGCGTGTAAGCCCGAATGTTTTGGGCGGATCTTACGGGGTTCACTGTGACAATGGCTGCGCCAAATGAAGACGGGGATGCGTGTAACTCAAATCTTTGCTCTCAGTTTATAGCATAACAATTAACCGACAGACAGCTGGTACCTCAAAACACTAGTAAGTCCACGTATCCCTGTATCTAATGCAGGGGTCCCCAAACTATGGCCCGCGGGCCGGTTCTGGTCCGCCAGCGTCCAAAATCAGGCCTGCAGGAAGTCCCAAGTATAAAAAAAAAATACAAATAAAAAAATATGTTTTTCTGTCTTTTCTTATCCACTTTGTACCGCTTGCTACTCACGGTGTCTCCTAGCTGTTCAGGCAAATCATATTGTCTAAAAATGCATTTTCTCATCGATAACGTGACATCATTGCGCGCACGGAAAGTGTGCTATATATATCTAATATATATATATATCTATATATATATATATCTATATATATATATCTATATATATATATATATATATATATATATATATATATATATATATATATATATATATATATATATATATATATATATTATATATATATCTATATCTATATATATGTATATATATATATATATATATATAAAATATATTATATACATATATATATAATATTATATATATATATATATATATATCTATACATATCTATATATATATATATATATATATATAAATATATATATATCTATATATAGATATATATATAGATATATATATATATATATATAGATATATAGATAGATAGATATATATATCTATATATATATATATATATATATATATATATATATATAGATATATATATATATCTATATATATATCTATATATAGATATATATATATAGATATAGATATATATCTATATATATATATATATATAGATATATATATATACAGCCCGGCCCCCGGCCAAATTGTTTTAACCCAATGCGGCCCCCTAGTCAAAAAGCTTGGGGACCCCTGATCTAATGTATGTACAGTACATATTATGTTGAAAAACCAGGCAGGCGCAGTGTACCTTGTCACTGTACACAAATCATAAGTAAAAAAATATCCAGGTGTAAATGTCAACTGTACTTTGTAAATAAGTACTGTACAAATGTGGTTAGCGTCTGAATATACTGGAGCAGCTGTCCATACAGTAGTAATTCACATGTCTTGTATTTTGACACAATATCAGTACAGTGCTGTAGATCTAATCAATTATTGCCAGGCAATAATGGACATCAGTGAACATTAGTTTTTGAATTATGAAACTAAATGTGTTTGGATGTTACATAACTCATTTCCTTTTGGATATATTCACAGGCATCTTTCTTCACGAACAAATGTAGCCCCAGTTTGTAGATTAAATTCCACCTGATGAACTAATTTCAATTAGTTAGTCAAGATTTTAAAGCTTTTTATATGATCTTTAAGCTCAAGGAGAGGAAAGGGCATTGGTCTAACAGAGAAGAAAAACAGGTTGAGCCAACTGGTCCTAAAAATGCTCTGAAATAATCATTAATCAATGAAACCGATGTTGGTGCTGTGAAAAATTTCTGCAATGTGAATTTCACACACATTCCTTAGCGCCCTCCTAGGAGCCATGACCCCCTACCTTTCAATCCTAGTGACGTCCTTGGCGAGCATAAGTGTACTTAATTTTCTTGATGGAATTTAGTGCCAACTATCAGAATGAGGTCAAGTTAAATAACATCTGCCCTTCTGTCTGAAATATGGTTGATGAGCAGCTTTAGTGTGGCCCAAAGACCGTTAACAACTTTGGACAATGATCCATATGCAAAAGCCAGAATTTGGATAGTTTTTGTAACATGGAGATTAATGAAAAACATATTAAATTAAGTACTTCTGATTAAATGTAGTACTTACATTCAGTTTGGCTAAAGAACAAATTGATTAGCATCCGACCAGGATTTGGATCTGGGTTTAGAGTACATATCTGGATAGCATTAACATGGATATACTGTAATTCCAATGTGTTTTGAAAAAATGTTAGTGTGTAGCTTTGGTATCAACTGAAGATAAACTGATTAACGTTTGATGTCATCTGAATCCAGATCTAGAACATGTATATGGATTGTTTTAGTAATACAGACTTAAGTCGGAAATGTTATGAAATAATTTTGGTGGAATCTGGTGTCACTATTTTCACAACTACCAGAGATCTCAATCCAGATCTGGATCTGGACATAGCTCAGAATATTTCTGAATGCATGTTGATGACATTTTCCATGCAGCTGTGGTATAGCCAAGTGCAAGTGCTTGATTCAAAACAGTTCTTAGTGCATTTGGCTAAGATCTGGTGTCCAGCTTTGGTATGACCTGAATGTTCATTGTTGAGTTGATTATGTTTTAACAATGTTCTGAATCCTGATGTAGAATTAGGGTTTGGATCGTTTTCGTTACACAAATCAAACTAAAAGCGTTTTTTAAAGGCCTACTGAAAGCCACTACTACCGACCACGCAGTCTGATAGTTTATATATCAATGATGAAATCTTAACATTATAACACATGCCAATACGGCCGGGTTAACTTATAAAGTGACATTTTAAATTTGCCGCTAAACTTCCGGTTCGAAACGCCTCTGAGGATGACGTATGCGTGTGACGTAGCCCGACGAACACGGGTATGCCTTCCACATTGAAGCCGATACGAAAAAGCTCTGTATTCATTTCATAATTCCACAGTATTCTGGACATCTGTGTTCGTGAATCTGTTTCAATCATGTTCATTGCATTATGGAGAAGGAAGCCAAGCAAGCAAAGAAGAAAGTTGTCGGTGCGAAATGGACGTATTTTTCGAACGTAGTCAGCCACAACAGTACACAGCCGGCGCTTCTTTGTTTACATTCCCGAAAGATGCAGTCAAGATGGAAGAACTCGGATAACAGAGACTCTAACCAGGAGGACTTTTGATTTGGATACACAGACGCCTGTAGAGAACTGGGACAACACAGACTCTTACCAGGATTACTTTGATTTGGATGACAAAGACGCAGACGTGCTACTGTGAGTATGCAGCTTTGGCTTTTTTTTGCGTATGTACGTAACTTTTTTTAAATATATAAGCTTTATGAACCTTGGGTTAGGTGAACGGTCTTTTGGGCTGAGTGATTGTGTGTGTTGATCATGTGTTTGAATTGTATTGGCGTGTTCTATGGAGCTAGGAGCTAGCAGAGGAGCTAGGAGCTAGCATAACACGTACCTACCGTACGTGCGCGTCACGTACGTAACTTTTTAAAAATATATAAGCTTTATGAACCTTGGGTTAGGTGAACGGTCTTTTGGGCTGAGTGATTGTGTGTGTTGATCGGGTGTTTGAATTGTATTGGCGTGTTCTATGGAGCTAGGAGCTAGCAGAGGAGCTAGGAGCTAGCATAACAAACACGCAGGTGTTTTTATGCAGGATTAATTTGTGGCATATTAAATATAAGCCTGGTTGTGTTGTGGCTAATAGAGTATATATATGTCTTGTGTTTATTTACTGTTGTAGTCATTCCCAGCTGAATATCAGGTACCGTGAGTATGCAGCCTTGGCTGCTAAACATTCGATAACTTGACCGTATGTGCGCGTCACGTACGTAACTTTTAAAAAATATATAAGCTTTATGAACCTTGGGTTAGGTAAACGGTCTTTTGGGCTGAGTGATTGTGTGTGTTGATCAGGTGTTTGAATTGTATTGGCGTGTTCTATGGAGCTAGGAGCTAGCAGAGGAGCTAGGAGCTAGCATAACAAACACGCAGGTGTTTTTATGCAGGATTAATTTGTGGCATATTAAATATAAGCCTGGTTGTGTTGTGGCTAATAGAGTATATATATGTCTTGTGTTTATTTACTGTTGTAGTCATTCCCAGCTGAATATCAGGTCACCCCCGGCTCTCACAGCATCTTCCCTATCTGAATAGCTTCAACTCCCCACTAGTCCTTCACTTGCACTTTACTCATCCACAAATCTTTCATCCTCGCTCAAATTAATGGGGAAATTGTCGCTTTCTCGGTCCGAATCTCTCTCACTTCATGCGGCCATCATTGTAAACAATAGGGAACTTTGCGTATATGTTCAACTGACTACGTCACGCTACTTCCGGTAGGTGCAAGCCTTTTTTTTATCAGATACCAAAAGTTGCAATCTTTATCGTCGTTGTTCTATACTAAATCCTTTCAGCAAAAATATGGCAATATCGCGAAATGATCAAGTATGACACATAGAATAGATCTGCTATCCCCGTTTAAATAAAAAAAATTCATTTCAGTAGGCCTTTAAAGGTGCCATGTATAATAATGTGGCCAGAAATGGTACTGCAATCACAATCAAAATTCTGTAGTGCATTACACTAATATGATGGTGCTTCGCTCCTAAGCATTCGTTGCACGAACATACTAGTTTTGTTAGACAAGATCATAAACTGTATTGGACAATATAGTTTACATACGAAATGTCCTTTTCCGTTTATTACAATTAATAAGAAAACGTAAATGCCTTACTTACCTATCGAGGAAATAAGCAAGTTTGGCATCAGATGAAAAAATCTTCTTTGCCTTCAATCATCTCTATCTTTCAAAGGCATCCCTAATACAAATCATTGTTTTGTTGCTGGCTTTGTCATGAATAAGTTGAGAATCGTAACAACGCCTTTTAGATTTACTAAGGTCTGACATGTTTAGTAACTTTACCAGTGACAGTAGCCAGACGAAGGTGGCTGTGCGTAACTGGCAACCTGGATGTGACACACTCACAGACTTTCTAATTGGTTAAACGGTGGAGGGCGGGGCATCAAAATGAAAACAATAAGAAGATTTCGGGGCTGTAAATCTAATTTTGAAATGAGCATATCCCAGGCTGAACTACTGTTATCAGTTATAGAGGTATTCAAAAAGAACATGATTTATTTATGCCTTTTGACATATCAGAGCCATTTAATGATGACTTGACATTCAATTATTACATATGGCACCTTGAATGAAATTTGCTGTGTTTTGCATTGTATGAACCAAAGACAACGTAATTAATGTCTGCTACTGATCTGGATCTAGAATCGGGATCCATCATTTGATGGCTCAGAGTAGAGGTTGTTTTACACATGGTTATACTCGCTTGGACAGGCCGTTACTTACAGTGTGCATTTGCTTTCTCAAGGTTTCCGTGAGAGTGCCTTCACAATGGCCTTATTATCAGCGGGTGTGGCGCACTCCGTGAGCTCAGCCTGCAGCATCGGCAAGCTGCGAGGATGTGGCTGCGAGGGCAAGCGTCGCCAGGACGATGACAAGCTGCGGTTGAAGCTCACACAGATGCAACTGCAGACGCTGCAGAAGGGTGGACTGGGGATGACTATGGCACGCTCGCTACCCTTAGGTCACCATGATGACCTGCCTGCTGACCTACACTCTGTCCACCACCCTGCGGGGCTCAAGCCTTTTCAGGATGAGCTGACCTCCATGCAAGAGACATGGGAGTGGGGGGGCTGCAACCATGAATTTCGTTTTGGGGACCGTTTCTCCAGGGAGTGGCTGGACTCTCGGGGAGCTTCCAGAGACATCCACGCTCGTATGAGGATACATAACAACCGAGTGGGACGACAGGTGAGCATTTAACGTTTTGAAATGGACATTGTATTGACATAAGTCTTGGGACACATGTTAATCAGTTTAATAATCAATCAAGTCTTCTTTGAATGCTTTAGTGGGAACAGATAACAAAACTAACTAACTGTCAATACTTACTGGTACTCACGTGTTTAAATAAAACATTCATGCTGCAAGTCAAACATATAAGATGGCGTGAGCGACCAAAATAGACTTTTATCTTGTTTCTGCTTGTTTGCTGCTCCTAAATATATAGGATATTTTTCTGGTAATGTGCTGCGTCATCGATGTAGTGCTATTGTGAAATACCATCTCTGTTTGATAGTCCAAACATTTTACTACGATGTCTGTCTTTTGCAGTTTGAAGTGTTCGCAAAACCTTTCACAACTTCTCTCATCTTCTTTGGGCCCTTTTTTCTCTTTCTTCCTCTTCTTTGAGCAATCTTTCTCAGCACTTTGCTGTACCCACACACGCACACAAACACATATACAGGCCACGATACTTGCAGTCTCGAGAACTTTTTAATCATTAAACTCATTAAACTAAATACAATTTAAAGCTTTTTCTAACCAAATAAGCGATGAATCATTGCAGCCCAACTTGAGGGCGCAGACATCAAACTTCTTTGGACCAGCTGACAACACTAATTCCCACCGACACCCTCCAAAATCCAAAGTCTTCACTTTAGCATGAAATCTGTAATAAAACCCTGATCCTGTAGTTATAATGGACAAGTGTCCCAATATTTGTATCCATATGGTGTGCATCATTGTTGAGGGCGACCATCTACGATCTTCTACCATCTTTCTTCCCTCAGATAGTGGCTGACAACGTGAAAAGAAGGTGCAAGTGTCACGGCACATCAGGGAGTTGCCAGTTCAAGACATGTTGGCATATTTCCCCAGAGTTCCGGCTCGTAGGTTCGATCCTCAAGGAAAAGTTCCTGTCGGCCATCTTGGTCAACTCCCAGAACAAAAACAACGGCGTTTTCAATACCCGAACAGGGAACGGCGGCCGCAGGAGAATGGGCGAACTGAACAGAGGCCGTCGTCGAAGCGTATCCAGAGAGTTGGTCTACTTTGAGAAGTCTCCCGACTTTTGTGACGGTGACGCGTCCATAGACTCCCTGGGCACGCAGGGACGGATCTGCAACAAAACGGGCCACAGCACGGACAGCTGCGGCTCGCTTTGCTGCGGCCGAGGACACAACATACTGAAACAAACTCACAGCCAACGCTGCAACTGCAGGTTCCACTGGTGCTGCTACGTGCTGTGTGAGGAGTGTCGCATCACGGAATGGATCAGCGTGTGCAAATAAATGACCACGCTGTCCTGTCCTGACTGCACAGACATTTTTGGGGCTCAAAATCTCCTTTAATCCCCTCTGCTGTTTTGCGCCTTATATCTGACAATGTGGGGCCCTTTTCTCTCCTCACTAGTGTCAGGTGTGTATATGCCTTTTATAGCTGCTGTTATTGTCAAAGATTGAAGAGGTGTTGGAGTAGATGCTTTAGTCGCAATCATAAACCACTAAAGAGAGCCCAGCAAAATGCTGCCTCCCCTCATTGTACAGTAGCAATGTACTTTAACGCCTACATGTATATATGTAAATCTATTTGTATTAATGCAATTACCGAGTGGCTAAGGGGCTCATTTTAGAAGCATCTTCAACTCTGCTACAATAGTTGTATATATAGCACTTGTGGCTTGGATAGCACTACAAATTGGGACTTGTCTTTTTTTACATAACTAAGTTAGATATTTGCTTCCTTCACAGATTTAGAAGGACATATGCAAAACCTTTGTAACTGGTATACTTCCATTTAAAGACGGGAAATCATCCGTTTGAAATAAATTCTGTGACTGAGCAATTACTCCATGGAAGAGATTGCTTGTGACAACGATGCTGATGTCATGTGTGACTCTTTGCTAAGAAATCTTCACTGTGCTCTCGTGTTTTTTAGTCATGCACTGATGCACGCCTGTCGCTGTGTGAAAGAGGGAGCGCTCAATGCGGCACAGATTTTGGAGGCAAGAGCTTTTTTTTTTTTATAGCTGTGAGAGGGGCTTTTAATGGCTGCAGGGTATATTGTTTCCTTAGAGTATGACTTTTATTACTGAGGAGTCGCATCAGGAAAGCAGAGAGACTTTGCTGCATCAGAGATCATCTGCCCAGAGCTCATAGAAGTCACTGGAACGTGCTGCTCAGGCGCCGTAACCCTGTTTCCTCGGCAATGGACCATGTGCAGTAAGACACGCAGGTACTGACAAAAAGTGCACACATGAATTGTGATCAGCAAAATTCTAATGTCGGCAGCAGTCTGACATTACAGCTGCATCTTCCTTAATATCTTGGACGTCTGCACGGGAAGCCTATCCTGCCACTGGATTTAACGCCAATGAAGTACTGTTTGTATGGACTTAGGTAAATACCTCCAGACTCCTGAGGAATGAGAGCGCCGGTGGCTGAATGGACTGCTTAGTGAGGGGGAAAGAGACAGTGACTGGTTGGGAATGATAAGGTTCTGGATTTCTGCGTTGCATTTCATCCTTCATCCTTTCACCCCAGAGCTGCTGAAACGGGGAATTTCCTGTCCCTGCTTCTTCCATGTGTCGGACAGAGGTTGGTGGACGGACTTTCTTCCCCTCATTGCTGCAGACCAGGAACACATCGACAGCGGCCGAGTAATGACAACCAGACCGGGTTGAAATTAAAGAGAGGCAAGCAGAGAGAGAGGAAGTCGGGGGAGATAAAAGCGGCCCGCTATGATTGACGTTATGATTATATGTATAAAGTGAGGCGATTTAGTGTGTTTAGCTGGATACAAAGATAGAGAGATAGATCCGCGCTGTAGCAAAGGACAAACGGGGGTACGGGGAAGGGATTCATAACGCACACTCTGTATGAATACAAGCCTCAAAACATCTGCTTCTCAACTCCCCTTTCATTTTTGATGTGGGGACAAGGCCCGGGAAGGAGAGCCGCAGAGAAAACACAAGGAAGCAGCTACCCAGAACATCAAAGCCCCTGTCCTCTTCATGCAGGCCCTCATTAGTTCAGCTAGCAGAACCAACCAGACTTGTGATTGTGTTTGCTGGGGTGCACGCTGGCAGACACTTCAGAGGAAAGCTTCCTTTAAGTCAAAGCTCCCCACCACCACCACCACCACCGCACCGGGCCCTCTGTAACCCCCCCGTAACCTTCGCCAAAACTCTCAGCTCACACAAAACCCGCCGTGCTCTCCCCACCATCCGCCCCACCCCGTAATCTGGTGTGCAGCTGCAAACATCTGGTCCCCGCTTTGCTACTCTGCCTTCAACCACCGGATTGATAAACACATCTGGACTCACATCAAGTGTCACAGAAGCCACTTGGATTAGGAATCATATTTAACCCTCAGGGGACACAAGCAGACTTGTTGTCCTTTTCAATTATTTCACAGGTGTACAAAGCACTGGCAGTTATTCTACAATTGCCCAAAGCCAAACAGGACATTAGTCTTTACATTTTTCAAATGGCAAACATTTTAAATGATTTGTTTTACTTTCTTTGCGCAAATCTCTCAAATAATTACAGCCCCAAACAAAGTATCATACATGTAATCTTTTTGTCTTCTGAAATCTCTCTCAATTTCAGCCCAACACAAAGTACCAAACATGTCATTGTTTTTAACCCTTTAAAGGCTGTTTGATCAAATGATGGCACAGTTGTCAATTAGTATACATTTGCATAATTTGAGTTATTTTGCTAATTTAATCTTATGACACCATCTGATAAAAAGGGTAAAAAAACATGTCAGTCACTGAGAAATTTGAGTTAGAACAAATATATGTTTTTGTTTAAAATTGAAGTTCATTCAGAAATTTGAGCAAAAAAAGTACAAAAAAAAAACACTTTCAAAAACTTTTATGTCCTGTTTGGCTTTGCAGATAATTAAAATGTCAATATGACTCTACCTGTTTGTGATGTAGACTCAGGCCGGTTGATAAAATGAAGACACTTCTTAAGATTTATGGCGGTTAACTATGCACATGTGTGAACCCAAACATCTTTGGATGACGCCTTTGTAACTGCATTTAAGACAGGGATGTGTGACAAAAGTTCCATTATGGCACTGGCGCCATCGTAATCGGTTGTAAGCACACTGGGAAGAAATGTGCGATTGGTCTGTGTACTTTCCGTTCACTCTATTTCCAATTCTGAAACGCAAATCAAAAAACTAAATTAGGGCCGTTTTTCGATTTTTATTATATATGGCAGGTTTTAAAACCACCAAAGAGGGTTGATTTTCATTAAAATATTGCCATAAAATTTGATTTTGTGCTGGTTTCCTTTTATGGATTTTTATTTTTCCAGATAAACACAAAAATCCAATTTATGTTCATCCAAAATGCAAAAATGCGTGGTTATCTTTGTGATGACAAATTGAACCGGAAGCAGTATTTAACCTTTTCTTCTCGTTTAACATGTTTTTTAGCATAACGCTAACATCTTTGTTCAGCAGGAGTCCTATTTTTGTTTTAAAAAAGTCTCATTAAATAGTTGTCCAACTTTTGTTTCAGAAATGAAAATAGAAAAATTGGCCCGAAATTTGTTTTTTGATTTGCATTTAAGAATTGTAAATAGAATGAACGGAAGGTATATGGACCGCAATTCTTATTCCAATCCTGAATCAAATCGTCTTTTTTTTAAAAATTGATTTTAAAAAAGACTTTTCTATGAATCAATAAAACATATTGGTTTTAAAATGTGTTTTTTTTCCCGGTTTACTTGATGCGCGTGTACGTCATATATCAGTAGCCAAAAGGAGCTTTTTGTAACTTGTTTTGTTTTATCATATTTATACCTAATACCATATTGCGAGAGTCGTTTTTAATAAAGAATCAAGTTGAATCGTGAATCGATTGTGAATCGAATCCTCACCCAGAGAATCGGAATCAGATCGAATCGTGAGTTGTTGAAAGATTCCCATCCCTATAGCCAACAGCCGTCCTGACTTTTATAAATGCACACACATTTCCCTGCAGCGCTGGTCACAACAGCAACACAACACTTCCTCTTTATGCACCAATCCTGTCACAGTGATTAAGGTGCATTCAGAACATCAACATTATTGCTGAAGCGAGTCCACTTTTAATTTTTTGCACATTCTCTGTGTTTTGTATATCTGCCAGTATTGATGCGACGATTATGACAACTTGTTGTGGATTTTATTTCACATTATTGAATTTATTACTTAATAATCATTTTATTTATATCACTGAAGTATTTAAAGTCCTGTTTTGTTTAACTAAAATGTCACAACATTCCCTAAAAATAAAGGCTATGTTTTTAAACAAATTTTGTATGTTTTCCATTTTTTAAGTAAGACACGTTTAAGCACCGGATCGCCTCAAAGCCCTGACTGTGCCGGGGAATTCAGTCCATAAACGTTATGAACAGACCCTCTGACATGGCTTCATCTGGCCAGGATCTTCAGCTCTCACTGGATCAGTTTGTAGCCAAGTGTGAAGCGACTGGGATGAGAATCAGAACCTCCATGTCCGAGTTCATAATTCAAATCAACGTCACAGCCTGACATTGAATCAACGTTGTCAAAAAGTATGTTGTTCAACGTTGTATTTGTGTTGCTCAACGTCAGAACCTCATTCAGCAAGTTCTCAACATTGTTTTCATATCTTGTGCTTGCTGGGTTAGTGCTTTTTTGTTTTTTGATGGTTAACTAATGTTTTTTTTTACATTTGTTTGTAGAGGTAGAATATTGGTTGGGAAATGACCAACCTTCAATGGTCAAATCAACGCCGGAAGCCAACATTGATTAAACGTTGTCAAAAAGCATGTTGTTTCAACGTTATGTTTGAGTTGCTCAACGTCAGGACCTCATTCAGCAAGTTCTCAACATTGTTTTCATATCTTGTGCTTGCAGGGTTTGTGCTTTTTTGTTTTTTGATGGTTAACTAATGTTTTTTTTTTACATTTGTTTGTAGAGGTGTTGCACACTTTTTCACTTTAGATACGATACTGATGTTGAAGCATTTGGTTAATACTGATTTTGATCTGATACGATATCAGCACGAATCACACACACTTTTATCATTCTGTAGTGTGGACTGTTAGAAAAGGTTTAATCAGGGGAAATGAGTCAAACAGAGAGCAACACATGAAAAACACTAACCTATTTATCACTAACCATCTGGAATTGATGTATGCTGTCTTTAAGTTGAAGTGGAGTGGTAGTTGGGTTCTTTTGCAACACATAGTGGCCACAATAATTCTTTAAATTGCTCATGACGGCGTATGTTGCACGATGCGGACACGTCTGTTACTGGAGACTTTGCATTTTTGATATGCAACTATAACTATTTGATATTTGTTAACATCGATAAATGTCATGTTTTATTTAGACGGCACTATTGTTCCAATCGAGGACACTTATTACGCGGTTTGTCTGGCTTGTTTGCAATTGTTTGCTTAGCTGTTGTGTAGCTGCTAGCCTGCCGTGTTTACCTTCTGTGAATGACTTTACTACAATGCAAGACTAACTTTGTTTACCGATTGGAGATAATTCCGCTGTTCTCTGGCTGTCCAGATTTTAGATGCAAGGCAATATAATCCGATACATGGTTTCATTCTGATATCAGACCAGGACACCCCGACTTGTCTGATAATTCAAAGGTATCGCTTTTTTAAATTGTACTGTACATTGAGAAGTAGAAAAGGGTCACACAAGCATCCAATTACAGTCACTTACTTATTCATTTACATGATTCCTGTGTTAATTATTCAAGCCTGTCTGCTCTTTTGTTAGTTTCACAATGGTTTGCTTCCCTGCTGCGTCAGTATTCACACTTAAACATTACCGCATGTCGAACAATAAACTGAAAGAAAATTAAAGTCAAAACATTATGTTGTGTAAGTCTATATCAAAGTGCGTAAAGAAACACTTCCGTTTTAGCTTTAGCGCGGCTGCAGTATTTGTATTTTTTATTTTTTTTGGACCAAATATCACGAGATTAAGTGAGGCTGTCATCGCGAGACTTCCCGCCAGCCTGTCGCCTGCATCCCGCTGGTAACCTGCCGTGTGCGGTAAGTGGAAATGAAATTTAAACGGGAGAAAAAGTGCCGACATTTTTGCCATGATACACAAAACAATTCATAGTTATGTCCTCGTTGTGACACTTAAAAAACGTGTTTTGTTTTTTTTAAAAACACGCGGTCGTTTATCGACGACATCATGCGTCCTAGTCGTGACGGTAGGAGGATTGCGGTACACATTATAACGCCGTGGGTAACGTGGTGCGTTTTCTCATCTCAAAGAGGGCAAATAATATCCCGTGAATATTTCATAGGAGAAGAGAGAACACAGCGCATGTTTCATCATCTTCATCATCCCCTTGCCGTCGGACATCATTGCGAGACAATACATTAGGTAGAGCTGCAGCATAATGCAAACAGCAGCAACCTTATTACCATCATTGTGCTACTTTATGCCTTTTCATGGCCTAAACGGCATTATTGCTGATTACTTGCTGGAATAAAATGTTTGCACTTACACAATTGAATTAAGAAATCTCCTCATACATCATTATGTATATTACACGTATACTGTGTATTCAGGGGTGTCCAAAGTGCGGCCCGGGGGCCATTTGCGGCCCGCAGCTAATTGTTTACCGGCCCGCCACACATTCTGGAAATGCTATTGGCAAAATTAAAAAGATACATTAAAAAAAAGTGGAAATCTAACTAGAAAAAAGTTGCAATGTTGACACAAAGCTGCCATGCAGGCTGTTTTTTTTTCTTTTGTCTATCTTTATTTTTCTTTTTTTTTGCCATTGCTCAAAAAAAAAAAAAAAAAATTTATAATGGATTATTGACCTATTCAAGGCTCCAATTATTACAAATATTTCACTTTAAAATGTTTTATGTGGAAAATATTGCAGAAAATATTGTGTGGTTGCCATACAAAAACATCAACGTTTTCTTCGACAAAAGAGCATAAAACAACCAAAATAATAGTTCAAACGTAAAATCGACAGATATATCTGAAGTTGATCCCGTAACTTAAGTGTTGAAAGTAAAAAAAAAACTACCGTATTTCCTTGAATTGGCGCCGGGAATATAGTATTCGCCTGCCTAGAATTACAGCCGGGTCAAATTCGTTTCGCAAAATAATTAGCGCATGCTTGGCACTTCCGCCGGGTCAAATATGAGTCATTAAATGACTCCCGCCTCCTGGTGGTAGAGGGCGCTAGTGATCCTTCTTGCGACTACCAGTACTGCAGGAGACAGGTACTGCAGAAGAAGACAACAAGCAGCAAGCATGCAGCAATTGTTTGCTTGCACTTTTACCATGGAGGATTATATATCTAAAATAAAACCGTTTTCTAAACTGGACTTTCAATCGAAGCAGGAGGTAATAATTAAAGGAATATCTCCAGAGACTTTTAAAATTGAAGAAAGATGAGAAAGACTGCCTTTGATCAGAAGCAGCTGCACATGGACCCATTTACAAGTAAAGGTAAGATCATAATAACGTTTTTTTTAATTAAATGTGCTTTTCATGATAAGGTATGCGCCGGAGTGAGAAGAGGTTTTAAAATAATTAGAGCATGCTTGCTCATTCCGCATGGTTTTGGTAACCGCAGGAGTGAGAAGAGGTTTTAAATTAATTAGCGCCCCTGCGGCTATTCAAGGAAATACGGTAATACAAATGTATCACTTTATATGAGTGGGGCACCTTTTCGATCCCAAATATATTTAATGGGATTTTATTTATCTTTTCACTGTGATTACTCAAAAATAATAATGAATTAAAAATCAATGGTGTCCTGCATTATTGATCTTTTTAAGGCTCTAATTACTTCACATCAAACATTGCTTTCTGAATGTTTTGGGCAGTGGGGGAAATACTGCATATTTCAGTTTTATTATAAAAAAACAAAGTTGTCTTTGACAGAAAAGGCATAAAACCTTTTTTTTTTTTTAAACTTTATATCAACCTGAAGTTGATATACTGTAGAGATTTACTGTAAGCGTTAAATAAAAAATGTAAATAAAAATGTACTTGTTTTTAACATTTTAATGACTTAGATCCTTTATGGGTCTTTATGGGTCTAAGTCAGACCCCCTGGGAGCCCTAAAGGTAAAACTTTTTTTTTTTAAATCATATATTTTGTTATGGTTTCAAAATGAAAAATATCAAAATGTGGCTGTTTATCTGTGTTGGCCCTGTGATGAGGTGGCGACTTGTCCAGGGTGTACCCCGCCTTCCGCCCGAATGCAGCTGAGATAGGCTCCAGCACCCCCCGCGACCCCAAAAGGAACAAGCGGTAGAAAATGGATGGATGGATGGCCCCGCATGCTTTAATTTTTCCGTGTGCGGCCCTCAGTGGAAAAAGTTTGGACACCCCTGGTGTATATGTACATAATTTATCAATTCTTTTTATATACATGTTACTGGTTATATATCTTTTATTATTGAATGTATCAAATGTGATGCATATTTAATGGACCACAATGGAAACAAGCCTTTTGGCTTTTTGTGCCATCCATTTGCCTTTTTAAAGCATTACCGTATTTTTCGGAGTATAAGTCGCACCTGCCGAAAATGCATAATAAAGAAGGAAAAAAACATATATAAGTCGCACTGGAGTATAAATCGCATTTTTGGGGGAAATTTATTTGATAAAACCCAACACCAAGAATAGACATTTGAAAGGCAATTTAAAATAAATAAAGAGTAGTGAACAACAGGCTGAATAAGTGTACGTTATATGACGCATAAATAACCAACTGAGAACGTGCCTGGTATGTTAATGTAACATATTATGGTAAGAGTCATTCAAATAACTATAACATATAGAACATGCTATACGTTTACCAAACAATCTGTCACTCCTAATCGCTAAATCCCATGAAATCTTATACGTCTAGTCTCTTACGTGAATGAGCTAAATAATATTATTTGATGTTTTACGGTAATGTGTTAATAATTTCACACATAAGTCGCTCCTGAGTATAAGTCGCACCCCCGGCCAAACTATGAAAAAAAACTGCGACTTATAGTCCGAAAAATACGGTACATGGATTCAATTCTTTAAGATGTCAATAAACTTCTCAATCAATCAATAAATCAATCAATCAAAAAACATAGTATAAGTATTGTATAGTATGAATACATGTATTAGAGTCAGATGAGGCCAGGGGTGTAGCACCAAATTCTGGGGCCCGTACACAAGACTCCTAAAGGGCCCCCCATCCGGACCTAAACCCAACGTTGCCGCTCCATACACACACTTGGTATGTTTCGCACTAAAAACGAATTATTCCATGGATTTGGTTTTAAACCAGTTTTTTAAAAACACATGTAAAAACTTTTAAGTATTGTTTTTGACTTTTTAAAGATGCGACTATCATATCTAGAGATAGGTAACTACCCTAAGAATTTGGTTGTGTCTTAAAAATTTAAGTCTTTCTTTTTCCTTTACAAAAAAAGTGCCAACAGATTCATTATAAAGTGGCCAGTTTATGATTTTAGACAATAATACAACCTGTCATTATTAACCTGGGTTCCATCGAACCCTAGAGGTTCAGTGAGTCGGCCTCAGGAGTTCGGCGGAGCCTCTGCCGCGGAGGTCAAAACACACCCGACTCATCGTGTAAATAAAAACTTCTCCCTATTGGCGTATTATGGATACCCCCGAACAAGTTCCCTCTAATTTTCCATCTGATTTGCAGGTGTGTAATTTGTTGTGAGTTTATCCACTGTGTTGGTTTTGTTCCTTGAACAAGGTGATGTTCATGCACGTTTCATTTTGTGCACCAGTAAAAAAAACAACTTTGTCTTGAATTGAAAAAAAAAAAACATTTTATTTTTCACATGCGCATTCGGTGAATGCGCATATGAAACTGGTGGGGTTCGGTACCTCCAACAAGGTTAAGAACCACTGCTTCAGAGTAGGGCTGCAACAACTAATCGATTAAATCAATTAAAATCGATTATAAAAATAGTTGGCGATTCATTTAGTCATCGATTCGTTGGATCTATGCTATGCGCATGCGCAAAGGCAATTATTATTATTTTTTTTTTTAAATATTTGTTATTTTATTTATTTATTTTTTATAAACCTTTATTTATAAACTGCAACATGTACAAACAGCTGAGAAACAATAATCAAAATAAGTATGGTGCCAATATGCTGTTTTTTTTCAATAAAATACTGGAAAGAATAGAAATGTAGTTTGTCTCTTTTATCCGATTATTAATCGATTAATCGAAGTAATAATCGACAGATTAATCGATTATCAAATTAATCGTTAGTTGCAGCCCTACTTCAGAGTGTAAAGTAGAGATTTGCTGATTCACAGCTAATTATCATTATTAGATAATACAAAACACAATAATACATTATTATTATTATGTTTATATTAATATTAGTAGGGATTAACCAATTATCGGCCGGGTCGATTATTGGCGCCGATATTTGGCATTTTGACATTTATTGGCATCTGCCTTTTTTATCGGTTTCGGCTTTTTAAAAAAAATATTGATAATAAATCAAAATATTTAACTTCTATTACCACCATTACTATCATTTTAAATGTAATAAGCATCAAACAAGTGTCTGCCTTGTTTTAATCCGACAGGACTCATTTAAAACTGGTCAGATTGGCTTAGACATAGTCGCGCCTCTCTTTCCAGCATTGTCCCACCCAGGGCTCCCTCTGATCAGTTACTAAAACGTGGATTCTTACAATCAGGTTTTGATAAAGATGTAAATAATAAATCCAATGTTTCTGCTTAAATAGTGATTTTGATTATCTTTTTTTAAAGATTAAGATTAAAGTACCAATGATTGTCACACACACACTAGATGTGGTGAAATTTGTCTTCTGCATTTGACCCATCCCCTTGGGGAGCAGTGGGCAGCAGCGGCGCCGCGCCCGGGAATCATTTTGGTGATTTAACCCCCAACTCCAACCCTTGATGCTGAGTGCCAAGCAGGGAGGTAATGGGTCCCATTTTTATAGTCTTTGGTATGACTCGGCTGGGATTTGAACTCCAACCTACCGATCTTGTACTTTATATCATCTTAATAACTTTTTCCATTTTGTAATTAAGTGTAATATTGCTAGGCGATCAACACTTGTGAATTTGGAATCATTGCAGCAATCACAGTTGATGCTATTAAGGGATACAAATTATTTCAGGGAAATATTATTTTTTTCAAATTTTTATTCGCCTTTAATAAGAGATGCTACTGTGAAACTCCCTGCACTTTTTGTTGTTGTTTGTTTGTATTTACTTGCTTCTTGAATAAACATGTTTCCTGCATTTAAATAAAGTTAAGTGTTGGAGTTTGTAATAGTATTATTCGAAATTTTGACTCCAATATATACATTTTACAGTAAATTAATATCAGCTCCAAAAATCAATTATCCTTCACCATAAATAATCGGTATCGGTATCTGCCCTGAAAAAAACATATCGACCGATCTCTAAATATTAGTGCATCTCCTGGGATTTAAGTTAAGCCTATTCCTGTCTTTAAAACCTAGTGACGCCTCTGTTTGCAACTTTAAAAGAGGGTCTTTGAACACACCACAGTTATTGCAATGAGATGCAAAAGTGAAACTTGTACATAACTTTCTCCTATGCTGCCATAAATAAACATATTATATTTTTACTTTCTTCTATCACCTCATCCTTGTTCCAAAAATGCTTAAAGGTGAGCTTTGATGACATTATGATTTCTGTGTTGAGTGAAGTGTTCAATTCTAGGGTTGTCACTATCCAGGTGGAATAAACCATTTTGTATTTTAGGGGGGTGGAGGTAGTCTTGTACATTCTTAATTTGATTCAAGCAAACTTATTATTGAACCTTCACAGATATATTTCTTTTATAGTATTAGTTAAGACGTTGTTTTTATAACTCGCATCTTTAAATGGCAAACAAAAATATTCAAAATATTCAGTACAAAAGTCCCCCCCCCTGTGCTTGGGGGCCCGGTACAACATCTCCACTTCAACATGAGGAATTATGCATTGCAATACATTGTTTAAATTGATATTAATAATAAGACATTAGCATTTTATTAAAGGCATCATTTTGGGGACCTATTGTTATTATGTGCCTAATGTTGTGGCCTGCATAAACTGAATAAAAATATTGGCATAAAGTAGACCTAAGGCAGAGTCTGTAAAAAAAAAAAAAAAAGTAATTACACAGCATCTGAATTGTTGCTGCATTTGTGCAAGCTAACATTTCTGTTGCAGTTGACGAGTGAGCCACCGGTCGTCATGGGCAACATCTTTGGAAACCTGTTAAAGAGCCTGATAGGCAAAAAAGAGATGAGGATCCTCATGGTGGGGCTCGACGCTGCTGGGAAAACCACCATTCTTTACAAGCTGAAGCTGGGCGAGATTGTCACTACCATCCCCACAATTGGTGTGTAAGGACACAACCACACATGGCTTCTTATTTTTTTCAAACTACTGAATCCCTGAAACTCTTGTTTTCTGCTTATTCAGGTTTCAATGTTGAGACGGTGGAGTACAAGAACATCAGCTTCACTGTGTGGGATGTGGGCGGCCAGGACAAAATTCGTCCCTTGTGGAGACACTACTTCCAAAACACTCAGGGTAAGCCCGACTTATGTTGAAGGCAGTGGCGTGCCGTCACTAGAGGCAGGGGAGGCACAGCCTCACCTGCCATCATGGAAAGAAAAAAAAAAGTAAAAAGAAAAAAAGAATAATTAAATTGTTATATGTATCCAGTGATTATACTCAAGTTATTTTCCATTTAACTTCACCAGTTTTAGATTATTTTTATTTTTATTTTCACATTTGCCGTTGAAATACTGAGAAGAGACGGTGCGGTGATCAGCAGCCAGTTGAGGCACGTCACTGATTTTTGCCTCAACATGGATTGTGCGCAATGACTCGGCTAACTGCTGGCCTGCTGTGCAGTGAGACCGTATTGCTATATGAATTATATTATACATTTCCATAGTTTAGTTAGCTGAGGTATATAATGTACAGTGTATTTTGTCAACGTGTGTAACGTATTTTTAGTGCTGAGCATTCATAAAACTCTGCTGCGAAGACACACTGTGTGAGGCTCGTCTCATAACCCCGCCTCCTGGTGCCAAGCACCTCCGCCGCAGAATGCACCGCCCGACGGGAGCGCCGCGGCCACACCAACCAAAGCCCACACCCAAACCCTCCACGTACAAGACCGAATCCACCCAAAAAAAGTCACTTAACAAGAAGCCAAAAAGTGCAAAAACAACAATGCACGTGCTGCAGGAGCCGCGAACGACCGCAGGGACACAACATTAGGTACACCTGCACTGCAGGTTCATATGTTTGTAAATCTGACTGTGATGATGCAGTCGTGCCTCACCAGACATTAACCTCACCGCACGCCACTGGTTGAAGGGAATAGTGGCTAATATGGTGGAACCTCGATGTACAAACTTAAATAGTTGTTGAACATGGTTTTGCAAAACGAAAAGTTTGTATAGTGAAGCAGAGTTCCCCTTAAAGCCCCACTTAAGAATTTTCAGTTTTGGTTGATTTTGGCGACACCAGTGGACCAAAGTGCTAGTGTTTTGCCAGAAGGAAACTACATTTCTCATGATGATGTAGCGTCAAACTGGCATGATGTCCGCTGTTATATTGGCACAAATATTACGTCTCTAATGACTAAGCTGATGTTAAATAGCAGACACTATCAAGAAAGGATCTTGGATGGCGCTACAAACATGATGCTACTACCAAGAATGTATCAGGGTGGATGCAGGTCCGAAGCAAAGAAAGACTGGCGCAATATTTTTTTCGAAGGAGGTACTAGTGGCCTAGTGGTTAGAGTGTCCGCCCTGAGATCGGTAGGTTGTGAGTTCAAACCCCGGCCGAGTCATACCAAAGACTATAAAAATAGGACCCATTACCTCCCTGTTTGGCACTCAGCATCAAGGGTTGGAATTTGGGGTTAAATCACCAAAAATGATTCCCGGGCGCGGCACCGCTGCTGCCCACTGCTCCCCTCACCTCCCAGGGGGTGAACAAGGAGATGGGTCAAATGCAGAGGACAAATTTCACCACACCTAGTATGTGTGTGACAATCATTGGTACTTTAACTTTACTTTACTTTACTTTACTTTACTTTACTTTACTTTACTAGTAAAACTATCAAGCTGGTGGCTGTTTATTGCTACCACGCAAATTTTCGATAGCTAACATTAGCATTAGCATTAGCATTTTGATTTGAGCATTGAAATTCACTTACTAGTTACTAGGGATGATACTCGAAACCGGTTTTCCCGGTTGTTCGATAACAAAATAACCGAGTCCTCGGACTCGAATCCCTTTTTGAGAACCGGTACCCGTTATCGAGACCACTATAGTAAAGAAAAAGAGTTGGTTCTTTATTCGAATGCCTCGGAACGAATCCCGTCCCGACCAGAAATGCCCCGTGAGACATCACAAGAAATGACGTCACGTAGCTCAGTCATTAGGAGCAGATAGGGAAAGCAGGAAAAACAATGCACCGGAAAAAGCGCTCCAAGGTGTAATGAAGTTCAAAACAAAAGGTATAATCCAATGAATAACTTTACTGAGAGATTTGAGCAGGGTACAAACACATGACGAACACTTTTACGACCAACCTGAAACATAGCAACCAGGTTAGCAACGCACCTCCTTTACGGCAGCTGTCGCAACGTTCTTAAAGCAACCGCAGCACATACTGTACATATATATGACATCTCCCTTTTTTAACTTTTGTTTTTCTTTCCTTGTAAACAAAACAAAATCACACAGTATATGTGTTGTCTGTCCAATTATAAATAATGCAGACGAGGCGTGTTGGCTGAGTTTTTGACGTTTACTTTCACAGCGTGCTCAAAACCTAATTCTTAGCTGCCAGGTGACGACATACAACACTTTTCGGGGCTACCGCACATGCTCGTCACTCCCGTTGCATGCTGGGTAGTGTAGTTGTTATAGTCCCTAGCCTAGCTCATAACATCACATCTTTCCCCCTATAAAGAAATAATGTTAGCTCAATAAAGTGTATTTCTTTTTTTAGCTTTAACTTTTCTTTTTTTTAGCATTGTAACCACATTTGCAAACAACTTTTCTCTACATAGAATTTTCTTTAAATAAAGAAATAAAGTGCAAAAATGTCAAAGCATCATAACAAACAATTATGTCAAATAGCAGCAGAATTGCACTTTTTGGAGAGCTGTATTATTTTCAGTTTTGTGCCCAAGGGACTGATTTTATTTAACACTATATTATTATTTATACACCTATAATGACCACAGAGACAGGTTGTTTTTGTGTTACTGTATATATTTGTTTTTCTGAAAAATCCCACTTAATATACTTTGGGTAACAACAGTCAATATTTTTTTAGGGGGGTAACAGTCAATATTTATTTATTTATTAGATTTTAGTTTTTTCTTATATAATAAAAGTGAGCTTTTGTTAAACCAAATATTGTGTGTTTTTTTCCATATACAACAACCTATCTGGACTCGATAAGAGAATCGATAAGGAATCGGTTCGATAAGAGGATTCGATAATAGACTCGAACTCGATAATTTCTTATCAAACATCATCCCTACTAGTTACTTAGTGCTGCTTTAAGAAACAATGTAAACATGAACAATTGGTTGTAGCCTCGACAAAAGTTCCTATTTTATATATTTAAAAAATGCACACTTTGAAGACACTAATGGGTGTATGTACATAATATATATATATATATATCTATCTATCTATCATTCCAACATAACAAGGGGGTGATGGCTCTTTTTTTATCCAAACAACACAACTAAAACAGCCAGTCCAACAGTCAATACGTGCACAGACGCACTTTGACTTTGGTGCTCTCCAAAACGTTACCAACCATTTGGCTACAATAAAAAAACAAACAAAGGAAAGTCCTTTTTACCTTGTGCCCTTGTGTTGGTGAATATTGTGGCTTTTTTTTTAATAGTTTCGGGGTTTCAGAGTTGTTAACGGCAATCCTTTATCTGCGTTTGTCCTGGTAGTGCCTTTACCTCAATTGTATTATAGGCTACGTCCGCTTCAGGATGTTTAAAAAAAATCCTGGTCTTATCACTGTTAAAAACTTGATGCAGTAGAATCCCCCTTCACCGATAAAATCCTCGAAGCATGGCCGTAACTACCATTGAGGACACCGAGGTCATGTCCTCTGTATTTTTTTTTAAACTGACATCTGGGATATGCTCCAAAGTTCTTCTTCCAATGTTGTGATGTGTGATTTTAAAGAAATGTGATAAATATATTCATTCTAAATGCGTGTTTAAAACGTCAACATTTGAGTATCATTGTGTGACGCTTAAGTGATTGTGATATTATTTTAAGAGATGATAGTAATGTTTTTGTAATGTGTTCTAGTTACACGGTACAAAGAAGTACAAAAGACAATGCAATAAATAAAAGTCGTACTAGTTGAACTCAACGCTGTGTTTATTGATGCCAAGGGCTGCTGGCTTGCTACATAAATAGTCTTAGACTTAGACAAACTTTATTGATCCACAAGGGAAATTGTTCAAAAAATAAAATACAATAACTACTGTAATGACGTGACTCGAGTCATTATCAAAGGTTTATCAGCTTTCAATGGAAGTCGTTACAGTCGACGCCAAAAAAACACTTAAGACACAAACAGAACCGTTTTATTCCGTCATTTCTATCACTCAACACACGTGGGAACCGAATGTTCTCCACATTGTCCGCCTACGTCTGCCCTTTCTCAGCCTTCTAGCCAATCAACATGCAGAACACATGTAAACAAAGACAAACATTGTCAGGGAAAGCTACACGTAACACAACTGTTAAAGGCCTACTGAAATGAATTGTTTTTATTTAAACGGGGATAGCAGATCCATTCTATGTGTCATACTTGATCATTTCGCGATATTGCCATATTTTTGCTGAAAGGATTTAGTAGAGAACATCGACGATAAAGTTCGCAACTTTTGGTCGCTGTTAAAAAAAAGCCTTGCCTGTACCGGAAGTAGCGTGACGTCACAGGTTGAAAGGCTCCTCGCCTTTCCCCATTGTTTACACCAGCAGCGAGAGCGATTCGTACTGAGAAAGCGACGATTACCCCATTAATTTGAGCCAGGATGAAAGATTCGTGGACGAGGAACGTTAGAGTGAAGGACGCATCTTTTTTCGCTCTGACTGTAACTTAGGTACAAGCTGGCTCATTGGATTCCACACTCTCTCCTTTTTCTATTGTGGTTCACGGATTTGTATTTTAAACCACCTCGGATACTATATCCTCTTGAAAATGAGAGTCGAGAACGCGAAATGGACATTCACAGTGACTTTTATCTCCACGACAATACATCGGTGAAGCACTTTAGCCACGGAGCTAATGTGATAGCATCGTGCTTAAATGCAGATAGAAACAAAAGAAATAAACCCCTGACTGGAAGGATAGACAGAAAATCAACAATACTATTAAACCCTGGACCTGTAAATACACGGTTAATGCTTTCCAGCTTGGCGAAGCTTAACAATGCTGTTGCTAACGACGCCATTGAAGCTAACTTAGCAACGGGACCTCACAGAGCTATGATAAAAACATTAGCGCTCCACCTACGCCAGCCAGCCCTCATCTGCTCATCAACACCCGTGCTCACCTGCGTTCCAGCGATCGACGGAAGGACGAAGGATCACCCGATCATCCGTGCGGTCGGCGGCTAGCGTCGGATAGCGCGTCTGCTATCCAAGTCAAAGTCCTCCTGGTTGTGTTGCTACAGCCAGCCGCTAATACACCGATCCCACCTACAACTTTCTTCTTTGCAGTCTTCATTGTTCATTAAACAAATTGCAAAAGATTCACCAACACAGATGTCCAGAATACTGTGAAATTTTGAGATGAAAACAGAGCTTTTTTGTATTGGATTTAATGGTGTCCGAATACTTCCGTTTAACTATTGACGTCACGCGCATACGTCATCATACATAGACGTTTTCAACCGGAAGTTTAGCGGGAAATTTAAAATTGCACTTTATAAGTTAACCCGGCCGTATTGGCATGTATTGCAATTACATCATTGATATATAAACTGTAATGGTTTACTAGGGGGAGGTGACGGCAAACAGACACCAGGGGGAAGTGTATACAATTATTTAATATATATTTATATATATTCAATATATATAATAATAACAAACAATACTAATATAATAAACTAAGGAAAATGGAGTGTGAACTAGATCCAAAAGGTAATGAGTGTGTGGTGTAAGATTATGTGTGTAATTTAACTGAAGTGTGTGTTACCAAAGTGTTGAACGAGAGAAGAGGAAGTCCAGGGGGCAGGCAGGTGATCCGGGATACAAGCGGGGGTCCGTGGGGCTGAGAGGAGCGTCAAGTCCAGGGGCGAGCGAGGAGTCAGGAACGAGGAATGCAGTCCAAAAACACAGGGGGGAGATCCAGGGAAAAGTGAGGCGCACAGCTCACTGTCCAGGCGACGGAGGGTAGGGTCACAATGAGAAAACTAAGTTCCCGCGCCGATCCTTGGGTTCACTGGTCCCTTTATGCGGCTCGCCCTCATCAGTCCCAGGTGTGCAGCTCTCCGGTGAGTGATTGCAGCTGGTGGCTGCTGCAGGGCGGAGACGCGCGCGGCGCGTCCCTGGATTTGCGCGGCCGTGGGCGTGTCCCCAGGTGCGCACAGACGGCAGGGGTCTGAGCCGTAACATAAACTATCAGACTGCGTGGTCGGTAGTAGTGGGTTTCAGTAGGCCTTTAAACATGTGGAACATAACATAACATAGGACCTAGTTTGTTACAATATAAACAAAATACTAAAAACTTGTTTTTTTTCTATATTCAAACACAGTGTAACTGTTCAAACTGTGTAACGTTACAGTGACCAAAAATATTAAATATTCTTGTTTAAAAGTAGTTTTTAATGACTAGAGGCCTACTACGTTACTGTATTTAAATGTTGGTCATTATGGTGGTACTTGGAGAGCCAACTGTTTTCTGAGGTAATACTTGGTGAAAAAAGTTTGAGAACCACTGCAATATAGCAACGGTGATCATTCACTCCTGTAGCTCAGTGCAATCTGACAAATTTTTTTTTCGATTTTACACTGCTATTGTGGGAATATTTGAATACTACTACTCGAACCACAAACACTACTCAAGTCAGACAACCGGCATTTTGTGGTTTTATGTGGAGCCTGATTTGAATGAAAAGTGCTGTAAACAAACAATTCCAAGACAAACACAACCAATATCTCAACCCATGTGCTTATTAACCTTTTAGCAAAAATGTTTATAAAAACATCACCTACCCAAATGGCTATTGTATTAGCCTCGTAGCATTAGCTCTATTAGCATCATTTATTTTAAAACACAATCACTGCTAGTGTCACTACAAACAAAACCTAATGATCAACAATAATAAAGGCTGTTAAACTATGAGTGTGTGATACACATACTGTACTTACTTTGTTATTAACTCAAATGATGATGATGACAAATTGAGCTGTCCACAAAGGTGCCTGACTAAATTACAAACAAGCAGAACACCATGCAATAAGGAGAATAGAGTAACATTAATTAGACATTCAAAATAACAAAATAATTTTTATTGCACAAAGGTGTACATTCCTTAGATCAGTGTTTTTTTTGGGCCAAGGCGCATTTTATTATTTGAAAAAATCCGGAGGCACACCACCAGCAGAAATCATTAAAAAATGAAACTCAGTGGACAATAAAAAGTCGTTGTCGCAATTGTTGGATATGAATTTAAACCATAACCAAGCATGCATCACTATAGCTCTTGTCTCAAAGTAGGTGTACTGTCACCACCTGGCTCATCACGCCGTGACTTATTTTGAGTTTTTTGGTGTTTTCCCGTGCGTAGTGTTTTAGTTCTTGTCTTGCGCTCCTATTTTGATGGCTTTTCCTGTTTTGTTGGTATTTTCCTGTTGCAGTCTTCCTTTGAGCGCTATTCCCCGCACCTGCTTTGTTTTAGCAATAAGAACATTTAAGTTGTTGCTATCTTTTTTTGTGTGGACATTGTTGATTGTCATGTCTTGTACGGATGTACTTTGTGGACGCTGTCTGCTACACACGCTGTAAGTTTTGCTGTCGTCCAGCGGCTCTACTCTGAGTCTCTCCAGGATGACCGAGCTCCTCACCCTATCTCTGAGGGTGATCCCAGACATCCTGAAACTCATTTGTACCACTTGTATTCGCGACCTTGTCCTTTCGATCATTACCCAAAGCTCCTGACCATAGGTGAGGGTAAGGAACATAGACTGACCTGTAAATTGAGAGCTTCACCTTCTGGCTCAGCTCCTTCTTCACCACAACAGACCGGTGCAGTGACTGCATCACTGCAGACGCCGCACCAATCTGTCTATCAATCTCGCTTTCTATTCTTCCCTCACTCGTAAACAAGACCCCAAAATACTTGAACTCCTCCACTTGAGACAGAACTTCATTCCCGACCCGAGGGGTGTAGTCCACCCTTTTCCGACTGAGAACCAAGGCCTCGGATTTGGAGGCTCTGATCCTCATCCCAGCAGCTTTACACTTGGCTAAAAACCGCCCCAGTGAACGCTGCAGGTCCCAGCCTGACGAAACCAACCTGACCACATCATCTGCAAAAAGCAGAGATGCAATCCTCTGGCCACCAATCTGGAAACCCTCCACACCATGACTGCGCCTAGAATTTCTGTCCATAAAGATAGTGAACAGGATCGGTGACAAAAGGCAGCCCTGGCGGAGTCCAACGTCCTCTGGGAACATGTCTGACTTATTACCGGCAATGCAAACCAGACTCCCGCTCCGCTTGTACAAGGACTCTATGGCCCGTAGCAACGGACCCTGGACCCCGTACTCCTGGAGCACACTCCACAGAATACAGCGAGAGACATGATCTAAGGCCTTTTCCAAATCCACAAAACACTTGTGGAATGGTTGAGCCAACTCCTATGCCCACTCCAGTACCCTAGCGAGGGTATAAATCTGGTCCTGTGTCCACGACCAGGACGAAAACCACATTGTTCTTCTTGAATCCGAGAATCGACTAACGGAATAGACTTTCCCCGGGAGGGTGAGATGTGTGATCCCTCTATAATTGGAACACACCCATAGCCCCCTTTTTGAAAAGGGGGACCACCACCCCGGTCTGCCAATCCAGAGGTACCGCCCCAGACTTCCACGCTATGGTCAAGAGACGTGTCAGCCACGACAGTCCCACAACATCCAGAGCCTTGAGATATTCGGGGCGAATCTCGTCCTCTGCTGGGGCCTTGCCACTGGGCAGTTTTTTGATTACCTCAGCAACTTCGGCTCTAGTGATGGACATGTCCATGTTTGTGACCTCAGACTCTGGAGATAATGATTATTTATGTGTTTAATATTTGTTTACTTACCTATGGTATATTTATTTATCATTTATTTATTCACTGTTCTGTTACAAACAGAGAACAAAGAAATGGGACATAAAAAGGGGTAGTATTAAATAAGCTCAGCTTCTTCCAACTCCTTTTTGGATGTGCTGTAATGAAGCAACTAGAAAAATGTTATACATTACATTGTAATTGTATTGTTTGCATTTTCAAAATAAACTGAAACTGAACAGAACTGAATAACTTGAAAGTAAATTAAGCACTGCACCTGTATTGGGAGTTTTGGAGGGGAAAAAAACCCCTCTGTGGTCAAACAATTGACAATTTTACTGAAGGTTTAGGAAAAAATATGCTTTTAACATCACACCAAATGGTGGGTTGCTTTTGTTGTTTTTTACATTAGATATGGGTAAACTCATTAAACATAAAGACTGAGTTGTTTGTATGTATTAATATTTAAATGTATACACCGAGAATGCAGGACATTTCCCTGATTTTGTTTTTTTGGTTTTACAATGAATGCTCCTTTTCACAGGGTGACCGTTGGCACCGGAACAGATTATTTAATTTTCATTATTTGTTACGGCAATATTGATTTCTACGCAAGGCCGGAATGACTCGTGTTCAACATTATAGGTTCTGCTGTATTTCTTACTGTTGGTCTGCTGGTCTGTCTGCAGGTTTGATTTTTGTGGTGGACAGCAACGACCGTGAACGTGTGAACGAAGCCCGAGAGGAACTCATGAGGATGCTGGCTGAGGACGAGCTGCGGGATGCCGTTCTTCTCGTCTTTGCCAACAAGCAGGTACAGTGAAACCTTGATTTATGAACTTAATTGTTTCTTGAACTTGGTTTGTAAATCGAAAAGTTTGTATCGTGAAGCAAAGTTAATTTAGGAAACAATGTTAACATTAATAATTGGTTCCAGGTTAGACAAAAGTCTGTATTCAAGTTAAGGTTTGTAGACTTTGAACTAGGACTGTGCGATATCGTATCGTCCGATCTCGATTGATATCAAAAAAAATTTTTTATTAAAGCGGATTGTTCTGTGGAGGATTATGGTTAAGTTAAGTTAAAGTACCAATGATTGTCACACACACACTAAGTGTGGTGAAATTTGTCCTCTGCATTTGACCCATCCCCTTGTTCCACTCCCTGGGAGGTGAGGGGAGCAGTGGGCAGCAGCAATGGCCGCGCTCGGGAATCATTTGGTGATTTAACCCCCAATTCCAACCCTTGATGCTGAATGCCAAGCAGGGAGGTAATGGGTCCCATTTTTATAGCCTTTGGTATGACTCGGCCAGGGTTTGAACTCACAATTTACCGATCTCAGGGTGGACACTCTAACCACTAGGCCATGTTTGATCGAGGTAATATATGCTAACAGCTGACAACTGTCTTATTGTCCATATCTATATTTGTGTTTACTAGAGGTGCAACAGGGCAGCACGGTAGAACAGGGGTTAGTGCATGTGCCTCACAATACAAAGGTCCTGAGTAGTCCTGAGTTCAATCCCGGGCTCTGGATCTTTCTGTGTGGAGTTTGCATGTTCTCCCCGTGACTGCGTGGGTTCCCTCCGGGTACTCCGGCTTCCTCCCACCTCCAAAGACATGCACCTGGGGATAGGTTGATTGGCAACACTAAATTGGCCCTAGTGTGTGAATGTGAGTGTGAATGTTGTCTGTCTATCTGTGTTGGCCCTGCGATGAGGTGGCGACTTGTCCAGGGTGTACCCCGCCTTCCGCCCGAATGCAGCTGAGATAGGCTCCAGCACTCCCCGCGACCCCAAAAGGGACAAGCGATAGAAAATGGATGGATGGATGGATAGAGGTGCAACAGTACAGTCTGTACCTGGTTTTAGGGCCATGGTTTTGCTTCTTTTTCGGTTCATTTTGTGGGGGTAAGGAGAAAAACTTTTCTTCCACTCAAAGTTGTTTTGTTTTTTTGCTTGTCATCACAAACATTCTGCAGTAAACAAAGTTTAATTGGTCTAGTGGATACTATTAGACTTTAACTTTAAGTTAACATTTACTAAACAACACTTTTTTAATGATTATTTATATTCTTTAATTACTTGTATACATCAGTGCTTCTCACCAGTGCTTTGGCATACAAGCGTTGACCCACATTGTGGAGTTTTTAAAACTCAAATTCTGTATCTTATATTGCATAAAAATACATGAAAGTGCAGTTTGAATTTGAGGTACTGTAAAATAATGTATACCAACTAGGGCTGCAACAACTAATCGATTAAATCGATTGAAATCGATTATGAAAATAGTTGGCGATTAATTTAGTCATCGATTCGTTGGAACTAGCTATGCGCATGCGCGGAGGCTTTTTTTTTTTTTTTTTATTAAAAAAAATAAAATAAAAATTAATATTTAAAAAATTAATAAACCTTTATTTATAAACTGCAACATTTACAAACAGCTGAGAAACAATAATCAAAATGAGTACAAAAACAGCGCCAGGGCGGCGCTGAGGCTACGTCTCATGAGGTGGGGTAAGCTAGCCAATGATGTGTCATGTGCAGCTCACGTGACGACGCCGTCTCCTTTGCTGGAAACATTCGAAAAATGGCGCAGGAAAACAGTACGGATAGTTTAGCGGAGAAACATCTTGAGGTTATTGCTTCAATGGAGAAAAGTGTACGACCTAAGTCGTCAAAAGTGTGGGAACACTTTACTTTAAAGACTTCAAAGAAGACCGTTTCCTGCAAAATGGCACGGAAGTACAACATTGCTTCAGAAGCACCTGAAAAGGAAACATGTTGGAGCCATGGATGAAGGGAGGAACTCACGGTACGTAACTTTTTAAGTCCATAGTGGCAACAGGCATTCATGAGTTCAGCTTTTTTGTGAGTAACGTTAACGTTATGCCTTTGTTGCAACGTGGGGCTGATAATGTGTCTCCGGCACATTTGACTCCGTTTTGAGAGAGAAAACGCACTGTTACCAATTTCGAAATAAACGTAACGGACAGAAATATCTCAGGTTGGTTTCATAATGGATCAATGCAGCCAAGCCCGATAAAGCTATATAAATATATTTAGATTTGAGTGATGCTTTAGTATAACTAAACGTTATGAAGGTGCTGGAATATTTCATGCTATTATTCAGAAGCAGCCTAAAATTAATCCTTTATTATTCACAACAGAAACGTGTACAGTATCTGATCCAGTTCTGATCTGATGAGTTACATTTCTGTGTTATTATTGGTGTATGCTGCATCCCCAATGTCCAGAACATGGTGCCAGTATGCTGGGTTTTTTCAATAAAATACTGGAAAGGATAGAAATGTAGTTTGTCTCTTTTATCCGATTATTAATCGATTAATCGAAGTAATAATCGACAGATTAATCGATTATCAAATTAATCGTTAGTTGCAGCCCTAATACCAACATATTAAACAAGTTTAATGATTATTTCAGGAACAAAATGTTTTTTATCCACAAACTCAAAAATTATTTGAACAAAAAGTGTCTGCAGAGTTTTTAGAACAGGGCATATCAGAGGACTACAATATTTGCAGACACATAAACAAAAAGTCTGATTAAATAATATTTAGATATAAAAATGCCTTTTTTTTTAATTAAATTAGTGGGTGTGTTAAGTGTGCAGCATTATACCGAGCATCGTTGCTTCCCTACTGTTTACTACTGCAGTCATTTCTGACAGGAATTTCTGCCATGTTTTGATTAAGGAAATATATGCAAGCAGCTGATCACTGTGATCGAACTCAAATTAATCGTGATCAACGATTACGCTCGTATAATCGCCTAGCCCTACTTTGAACTCAATATAAAGTGCTGTACTGTACTGTAAATAAATGATAAATGGGTTATACTTGTATAGCGCTTTTCTACCTTCAAGGTACTCAAAGCGCTTTGACAGTATTTCCACATTCACACACTGATGGCGGGAGCTGCCATGCAAGGCGCTAACCAGCAGCCATCAGGAGCAAGGGTGAAGTGTCTTGCCCAAGGACACAACGGACGTGACTAGGATGGTAGAAGGTGGGGATTGAACCCCAGTAACCAGCAACCCTCCGATTGCTGGCATAGCCACTCTACCAACTTCGCCATGCCGTCCCTACTACTGTACTATTGAATAAAAATAACAAAGAGGGGGTGGATCAACTTTGTGTTTAATAACAAGCGGAAATGTGCTGAACACGCTGCTCTGTTAACACACGCACACACACAGAAGCCACTGTGGTGCCCTCACAAATAATCAGAAATCCTTAACTTTAACGTCCATATTGCTACAATAATAAACATTTGAAAAAGTTAGATCCACCCAAATCGACAAGGGGCTGGAGGTCCCTTCCGTGTCTGCGTGTTTGCTCTTCTGTTGCTTAAAGAGCGGCACCTGTCGTATCTTTTCCTCGCTGTGCAATCAGTCAGCTGTGGCATATTTTTCCAGAAAAGTCTGGTGTCTTCACAGTTAAAACTTGTTGTGGCACGGTCATGGCGCCTGCTACATCAATCTTTGTCAGTCATACTTGCAAGCGCCATTAATGTACAGTACTCCTCGCAATTTTTTTTTTATACCCACAGAGATTCCCTCCTTTTTTTGCTGGATTGTTGGGTTGGCTTTTTGGGACTCATTCTGAGTTAGCAAATAAGACAAAACTAGTCAAAAGGGGATAAACAACACATGTACTGAATGAAGCGCTGAGAAGTGAGTGTCTTGTGCAGAAAGTGAGTTGAAGGCTCCGCCTTCGCTACAATGTTACACCCTGCGTTTTTGTCTGCAGGCGCGAAAATGAATGACTGAATGAAACGTTGATATAGAAACATGGTTCACACACTGTGGCGTAATTGGCCGGTTCGAAAAGCTGTAAATCAGAAGTTAGCAAATAAAGGGGTTCGAAAATCTAGGTTCTACTGTTTAGTCTTTTTTTGTCGTCGTCCCCCCCCCCCAGGACCTGCCCAACGCCATGAACGCAGCAGAGATCACCGACAAACTGGGCCTGCACTCCCTGCGCCACCGCCACTGGTACATTCAGGCCACCTGCGCCACCAGCGGCGACGGCCTCTATGAGGGCTTGGACTGGCTGGCCAATCAGCTGAAGAACAAAAAGTGAAGGGCGGGGCTTAGAGAGCGGGGAAAAGTCTGGTTGCCAGCTCCAAGTATGTGGATTCTTTCATGGAGAGGCGGTGCTGAAAAGCTCCTTGCAGGTGACTCAACATCCCCTATCTTATTCTTTTACTGGATTATTTATTGATTTGCTTGGATCTGCAGTGAGAGTTTGGGAATGTAACCTAAATGTCTTGCATTCTATACACTGGATACATAATTATGGGGATGAACAATGTAATTCTGCTGTAAAGTGACATGTATTATCCCTCCTTTGCCGTGTCTATAATGCTTTCAGGGTCTAAAACGTGTGGTGGCGGGATGATAACTGTCCTTTCCTTTTCCATGTAAATAAGTGTCATAATAGTATAGCCGCAGTATCTTTGCTATTTCAGATTGTAAAAGGTCACATATTCATTGTCATTTGTCCAAACAAATGTTATATAGTAGGGAAGGAATTCCTACGGCCTCATCCCTGGGTGGATCTCGTGTGAGAGGAAGGTGGGGGGTTGCGATCATCATTTTGCTATTTAGTCTACATAGCAACTGGCGCTCTGGTCAAAGTTGGAATTGCCACAAAACACATTTTAAGATATTTACCACTCTACTGCCGCCTGCCGGCTAAAGTGTGTAGTGCGCCCCTCCCCCCAATTTGTCACGTTTCACGCGTCAGGTAAATCGCGACAAATGGGGCCAAATGAATCCCCTTCCTATTGTACAAAATAATGTACAACAGAGTAAAGTGCATATTTTGCTTAAAGTATCCATTTAGATTTTTTACAAAAATATTTATGATTGTATTTAATTTATCCATGTTCATTTATTCTGTTAAGTGCAACATTTATTTGCCGATGGAGCCAAATAAGCAAAGAGGCTTTCAAACTAACTGACAATGCTTTTCATCCTGTACACCAAGGCTGGCTTGCACTACTGCTGTATATAAGATGTGTACTGCAGACTACATCTTGCTATTGGCCAACTTAGCCACTGGTGAGCAAGAGAAGGCTATTTAGTTTCTAATGTTCAACTCCATGGTGCATCATATCTGTCAATGCAATGGTTGCTACCATGATGCACAATATAACACATTATTGTTGTCCAACAGGTTATTTTCTGATGGATGGAGTAATTTGTGAACAAGAGCATTTTTTTAATGTTGATGTTTTAACAAAATGAGGCAAGCGAATGCATCAAAGGCATGTTAATATTGTACAAGATCTGTAATAAAATTAATCCTATAGCCTTGTTTTCTCAGACGTGTTAGTCTTGTGTCTTGCTGTTGGTTGAAAGCAATGTTGTACTGACATATATGATATGGGTGTAATGTCAACTGCCTTCTAATATGCAAATGCATGCTTTTCTGTGTCAGCACACATGTTTATATATGAAAAGCATATTATGGTATTTGTGGTCAATGTTATATTGATGCCAGCATAATTACTGACAGCCGTGTGTGTGTGCGTGCGTGTGTGTAAGATGCTATCTATTGAGTTAAGTTTCGTGCAAACATTTGTTGTTGTGGCCTGATGTTCCTTGTGGTTAAATTCCACTTGACATGCAGGTTTGTTCACATAAATAAATTGTAAGTCTTAAAGTATTTCCTCAACAACACACTTTATTAGCAGACATATACAATAGACAAGAAAGGAGGTCAAGGTATTTATTCATTTTAATTCATGATAAAAACATTCGATTTTTGTGTTTGAGTGACTTCAATATTTCTGCCTCCACATGATTAATAAAGAAATCAAACTTTTTTTTTTCTCTGATTTCCCTTGTTATCATTTATTGGTGCTGGTATCGGGTATTCTTGCACTGCAGGTATAAACGTGAACGAAAATATGGTCTATTTCTGAGTATTTGATGATAAAACAATGAATGGATGAACAGGAAGCAGTAGAAGCAGCATGCAGGTAAGATTTGTTTATGTTCCAGTAACCAGGCAAAATACAAACAATACTGTGCTGCTGGGACAGCAGGCGGGTCGCCAAGACATTAACCAAAAAGCAAACAAGGGAAAGCTATCTTAATATACCGTGAAACAAACAAACCTGACGCTCGTGGTGAACATCAAGAAAGTTTTAAGTGTGGCAAACAAGAAAAAACGCAACTGTCACGTAAAGCGGACAAAAACCCTGCAAGGATAGGCAGGGTGAGATGTACTTCTAAAGGGGAGTGATTAGTGGCGGCAGCAGGTGGAGACACTAATCAACAAACAGAAACGGGTGCGTGAGCTCAGGCACTTCTAGCAACAAGAACACAAACAAAAGACGACTCGGAGTGCTGACAACATAAACCTACACTAAACTAAGAAGAACGACAACCAAACCAACACAGGACATGACCGGTCATGACAATACAGATCCTTGATTTGACTATGTTTATCTAACTTAAATTTAAACTGTTTTTTTTTTTACTTTTTTTGTCCTGTCCAGTCCCTGAGACAAATCATATTGTTGATGTAGATGTCCATATGTGCTGTACAGATTTACTTTACAAAAAGAGAAGTGTGGGATACTTCTCTTGTTGCCTTATTTGTATTTATTTCATGTTTGGCGCAGTCGGACAGGAACCGGCGTGGATAACAAGAAGGAAAAAAGAAGACAGAGGGGGTAATCGTGGGGACAAGAGGGGGATAAGACAACTGAGCCGAGGATGTCGTTGTGGCTTGTGCAGGCCTTTGAGACACTTGTGATTTAGGGCTATATGAGTAAACTTTGATTGATTGATTGATTGACAACATTAACAAAAACAAACAAACAAAAACAGAACAACATCAGCAAATACGATATGTACAAATATGATATGTAAAGAATCAGTGAAGTAGATAGTAATAACACAGAAATTACAATGAACATTATTACACTGCTAATAATGCAATAACAATAGGAATAGAAATAGCACTATTGATAATGAATGATAATAATTACCTCAATTATCAACAATACAATTGTTCAAATGCAACAATACATAAATGTGATGAAAACTTGAATTACAAAAGAAAGCAGATAAATGAGAGGGGAAGAAAGAGAAGCGAATTATATTAACCTTGTAGATTGTTATAGTAAAAATAGGTTAAGCTTTGTCTGTGTGCCGTGTTTTACCCAGTTTCCCGTAATATGTTTAATGAAACATGATTATATGCATGAGTGTATGTATGCATATGTGCTTGTGTAAGTACAGTATGTGTATTTGTTTGTTTGTACAGTGACTGTATGTACCGTGTGTGTGTATGTATGTGCGAGTGTATGTACCTATGTGTGTGCATAAGTACCTATGTGTGCGCGTATGTGTCCCCCACAGCCGGACGGGAAGACCGCATTGCCCCACAAGCAACCGGGGCCCCACGAGCCCAACCCCTCCAGGACAGCACGACGGGGCCCACCCAGGCTGCCTGACTCAAATTGGCCGCAGCGGCACGGGGGCCACGGGAACCACCCACCCCACCTGCAGGGACCCCAACGATGGAGATGGAACATCGAGCATCTGCCCTGGCAGATCCTCCCCCTGAGTAAAGAGAAAAGGCAAAAGGAAAAAAAAGGAGATCACACAAGGTCACACACATTTAAACTCAACTTAAATGTACACTTTTTTATTCTTCTTAGAAATGTTCTTACCTTAGAGATGTAAGCCCATGAAGTGGATTTAATTTTATATATATATAAACATATGAAATATGTTTATACATCCACACACATATATGTATATAGACGCCTGTGTTTTATTAATAGATTGAGTAATCAAACAAGAGTCAAAGTCTTTTGTATCATTTGTGATATGCTGGCATGTTTAAATGTAAAAGATCTCAAACAAATCCATCCATCAATTTTTAAACGCTATTGTCCCTCTCGGGATTGCGGTGGTCCGGGGGTGGACTGGACTGGAGCCAGGCCATAAAACATCATTTTTACATGAAACTCTAATCTGGCTCATGTGAGCAGGCTACAGTATAAACACATTTTGTTATAAAATACACAAATTATGGGTGTAATCAGTCACCTGCCTCTTCTAAAGTTTTACTTATTGTAGTGTATATATTTTCAAACAGGGTGCGGCATTAATTTCTTAGAATCAGCTTTAGCCACGCACATTTATCTGTGTGACTTTTTTTTCCTGTGTTCAGTTCTCACAGACGCGGCAAAAACGAGAAAGAAGCGCTTCTTACCGACTTGTGATTGGTCGGACGTGCAGAGCTCAAGCACATGGCTACTTTCAATATGATTTTTAGTGGTGTGGTCTGGGTGTGCTCTGGGCGTGTTCTGGGCGTACCAAGTCCAAGTTGATTGCGATGTCAAAAAGCAATACACGTGCACGCTTCAACACACCTGAATTTTTACTGGCGTACATAGTTTTCTGGAATTGAACGTACATTTAGTTCCTACTAAGGCTAGGAACGCCACGCAGCTGTTATAGGCAGGAAAGCACAACAAGAGGTTCCATTTTTTCTTTTTTGTGTGTAGTCTTCTAATTTGGGATGGGGTTTTTTTCTCTTTAGAAATTGTCGAGAGCCAATAACAAAGCTGTGGGCCTCAAATGCCCCCCTGGCCGCACTTTGGACACCACTGATGTGAGGTCATCAGATGGAACCACTCAAAGAAAATAATGAAGTCTTATAGAAAAAGACTTTCCCTAAAATGTTCCTGTAAAAGTTTCTGCGGTGGAAAAGGGCCTAAACCATAAAGTGTGAATGTGTGAGTGAATGGGTGAATGTAAATTATGATATAAGGCGCTTTGGGTATTGTGTAGGTCGGGGGTCGGCAACCCGCGGCTCTAGAGCCGCATGCGGCTCTTTAGCGCCGCCCTAGTGGCTCTCTGGAGATTTTTCAAAAATGTATGAAGAATGGAAAAAGATGAGGGGAAAAAAAAAATCTATTTTTTTGTTTTAAAATGGTTTCTGTAGGAGGACAAACATGACACAAACCTCCCTAATTGTTATAAATCACACTGTTTATATTAAACATCCTTCACTGATTCCAGTATTTGGCGAGCGCCGTTTTGTCCTACTAATTTTGGCGGTCCTTGAACTCACCGTATAGTTTGTTTACATAACTTTCTCCGACTTTCTAGGACGTGTTTTATGCCACTTCTTTTTCTGTCTCATTTTGTCCACCACACTTTTAACGTTGGGCATGAGTGCACAAAGGTGAGTTTTGTTGATGTTATTGACTTGTGTGGAGTGCTAACCGGGCATATTTGGTCACTGCATGACTGCAAGCTAATCGATGCTAACATGCTATTTAGGCTAGCGATATGTACATATTGCATCCTTATGCCTCATTTGTAGCTATATTTGAGGTCATTTAATTTCCTTTAAGTCCTCTTAATTAAATTTATATCTCATGACACATGTAATATGGCTTTTAATTTTTTGCGGCTCCAGACAGATTTGTTTTTGTATTTTTGGTCCAATATGGCTCTTTCAACATTTTGGGTTGCCGACCCCTGGTGTAGGTGTAGTAAAGCACTTTATAAATACAGACCATTTACCATTTCACCATTCGAATCGGAAGCTATCTTCGGCCTCTTTTGCACAAAGTCGTACAAGGACCGCACATATTTTTTGACAGACACAAAAAATCGCAACGCGGATGGACTGGACTTTTTTTTTTTACACAAACTCAAATCACAACACGGATTCCAATACAAATTTGCTAATAGTTTTGCTACAATAGTATTTCACCAGAGAGCACTGTCTCTCCAACTGTGGTATTGAAATGTAGAAAATTAGGATCAGAGCTCACATACATTGTCTTCTCTGTTTGTGAATCATATTTATATAGTACTTTAATCTAGAGACTCAAAGCGTTTTACGTAGTAAAACTCATTATCCTCACCTTTAAGATAGATTTTTGGGGGGACTGGGAGCATGTTGTGTCTTGCCCAAGGACACAACAGCAGTGACTAGCAGAGGTGGGACCAAGTCATTGCTTTGCAAGTCACAAGTAAGTCTCAAGTCTTTGCCCTCAAGTCTCGAGTCAAGTCCCGAGTCAAGACAGGCAAGTCCCGAGTCAAGTCCAAAGTCAAGACTGGAAAGTCTCAAGTCAAGTCACAAGTCCTGCATTTTGAGTTTCGAGTCCTTTCAAGTCCTTTTAACCACAGACTAATATTTTTACACAGATTGTGTATGCTTTTAAAACGCTGTATTTATTTATTAAAACAAGTGCATTTGAAATAGCAAGAAAAAAAATAGTACTGACATTGCAATTCATAATAGCACTATTAACCAGTCATTTTAATAGTTTAAACAATTTTAAACATTTAACTCATTCCTTTACAGAATAAACACATTTGCAAACACAAGTGCATCTGTACTTATTTGTACAAAAGTGTTAACATTGTATTTCCATGGCATATTGCATTGTAAATAAATAATAATGATAAATGGGTTGTACTTGTATAGCGCTTTTCTACCTTCAAGGTACACTCAAAGAAAATAATGAAGTCTTATAGAAAAAGACTTTCCCTAAAATGTTGGCGTTTGTTTGTGTGAATGTTCGTCCATTCATCCAGAAGGTCGCTTATGTTGGACCTCGGGGATGTTTTTTAAGGATAAAGAAGTGTGACGCAGTAATACAGTACAGTGTATGTATGAAAAAAACAACAAAAACATGACATTCTTCTCGACCTGTGAAGACATTGTGGTAAATACGAGGGGGAACGAACAGGTCAAAAGGAGATGGATCTGTTTTCCTTTTGGCTTCGCCCAACTGCCATCAAAAGAGTCATTTGGCACAATCAGAAAGTTTCCCTAACTCCTCAGAGTCACTGAGTCTCATCAGAGGTTTGTGTGTCTCCAGGGGTGTGACAGCAGTATGTGAGTCAGAGCTGCTCCCGGGGGCCACCAGCGCTGCGGCCCCCTGCAGGACGGCCACAATAGTAGCCCTCGGGGCAGATGCCATAGCTGGGATTCCCACCCGTAACCGGGACGCCTTCGCTCAGGGCACAGACACACTGGCAGCAGCCCCACAATCAATTCATCAATCTCTGAAGGCAGACATAACTGCAAAAGGCCACGGCAGTCACCCCCACAGCTCGCCTTGGAAGGGGATGACACTGCGATGACACCGTGGCAAAGTGCGGAAAACCACGAAGGATAAGATTTACCCAGACAAAAAATGTGCATACTCTAGTGCAGAGATTTTCAACCACTGTGCCGCGGCGTGAGATATTGTCTGGTGGGCCGTGGGAAATTATGCAACTTCACCTAATTGGTCCAAAAAATATTTTTTGAAAATCAATAATTATAATAATGTGCCGTTGTCTAGTGCCTGTGTAGTGTAGAGCTTGGCAGGGTAACCATGTAATACTCCATATCAGTAGGTGGCAGCAGGTAGTTCATTGCTTTGTAGAAGTCGGAACGCGTCAAGGATGGTTTGTCGTGATCTCAATATGCAGAGCACAGCGGGAGACAGCGCTCAGGTAAAAAGGTATGTAACGCTTAAACCAAAAATTGACAAAAGGCAAGTCCCGCTAGGAAAATTCACTGAAGCATAGGGATGGCTATGTAAAACAAAAGTTAAAGTGAACTGGCTACAAAGTCAACAAAAACAGAATGCTGGACGACAGCAAAAACTTATAGTGTGTGGAGCAAAAACGGCGTCCACAAAGTACATCCGTACATGACATGACAATCAACAACGTCCCCACAAAGAAGGATAGCGTACGCACAACTTCAATAGTCTTGATTGCGAAAACAAAGCAGGTGCGGGCAATAGCACTCAAAGGAAGGCGTGAAGCTGCTACAGGGGAACACCAACAAAACAGGAAGGGTCACCAAAATAACAGCGCAAGACAGGAACTAAAGCACTACACACAGGAAACAACAACAAACTCAAAATAAGGCACGACAACCTGGTGGAGTTTCATTTTTTTAACCTTTTCTGCTGGTGGTGTGCCTCCGTATTTTGTTTATGAAAAAAATGTGCCTTGGCTCAAAAAAGGTTGAAAAACACTGATCTAGTGCAGTGTTTTTCAACCACTGTACCCGGAGATACAGTCTGGTGTGCCGTGGGAGATTATGTGATTTCACCTATTTGGGGTAAAAATATTTTTTGCAAACAAGTAATTATAGTATGCAAATAATGTGCCGTTGTTGAGTGTCGGTGCTGTTTAGAGCTCGGCAGAGTAACCGTGTTATACTCTTCCATATCAGTAGGTGGCAGCCGGTAGCTAGATGTCGGGAACACATCGTGTGAGACTGCGAGGGTTTGTCGTCGTGTCTAATGCTTAAACCAAAAATAAACAAAAGGAGAGTGCTCCTAAGAAAAGGCATTGAAGGTAAGGGAAAGCTATGCAGAACGAAAGTAAAACCTAACTGGCTACAAAGTAAAGGAAAAACAGAATGCTGGACGACAGCAAAGACGGCGTCCACATGACATGAAAATCAACAATGTCCCCACAAAGAAGGATAGCAACAACTTAAATAGCCTTGATTGCTAAAACAAAGCAGGTGCGGGGAATAGCGCTCAAGGAAGACATGAAACTGCTACAGGAAAACACCAACAAAACAGGAAAAGCCACCACAATAGGAGCGCAAGACAAGAACTAAAACACTACACACAGGAAAACAGCAAAAAACTCAAAATAAGTCACGGCGTGATGTGACAGGTGGTGACAGTACACCTACTTTGAGACAAGAGCTATAGTGATGCATGCTTGGTAATGGTTTAAAGTCATATCCAACAATTGCGACAACGACTTTTTACTGCTGCTGAGTTTCATTTTTTAATGATTTCTGCTGGTGGTGTGCCTCCGGATTTTTTTAATGAAAAAAATGTGCCTTGGCTCAAAAAAGGTTGAAAAACACTGCACTAGTGCAGTAATTCTCAAAATGTGCTACACAGGCTCCAACTAGTTGTATGCCAAAGATTTGATTTTTTCTTTAAGTAGGGTTATTTTCCCACACAGTGTTATTGTTCAAACTACAGTGGCAAAAAATATTCAATATATAAATGTTTATTAAAACCTTGATTTTTATGAATACTTAGGCCTAGAACTCTACTATATTTTAATGTTGGTCCGTATGATGGTACTTGGAAAGCCAAGTGTTTTGTGAGGTGGTATTTGGTGAAAAAGGTTTGAGAAGCGCTGGTCGGGTGTGAGATCAGCTGATTTCGTAAATCCTATGTTATAAATCAGGGGTGTCAGACTCAAATACAGAGTGGGCCAAAATTTAAAACTGAACAAAGCCGCGGGCCAAGTTTGAACAAATTAACCTTTTAATAGGGACCCTAACAAGTTTTGCATTGAATATTGAACAAGCAAGGCTTATATAACTTTATACTGACATGCAAAATCGAGTTTCAATAATAATTATAATAATTAAAAAATATCAATGGCATATCAAATACAATTTTAAAAAAAATTGAATGCCTCTTTTCTATTTGCAGCCTTCTGAGGTAAATATCAACATTAACTTTTTCCACAGGCTAATACATTTGAAAATAAAATAACAATGAATAAAACAACCATTCAGGACTTTAAACTGCTCAGTTTGCAACACACTGATCTAATCTGATGTGCCCAAGCCAGATACCTGCCATCTTTTCTTGGATGCTAGTTCATTAATGTCAGGACTCAGGCTTAGAGCTGAGGCAACCTTCATTATCGAACGAAGGTGTTCATCAGTCATTATATCTCGTAGTCCGCCCGGACCACAGTCTTGGGGGCGTGCCTTAAAAGCACTGCCTTTAATGTCCTCTACGAGCTATCGTCACATCCGCTTTTCATCCATTCTAACATCGTTCAGACCCAGTCACAAGATATGTGCGGCTTCTGTACACACACACAAGTGAATGCAACGCACCGTAACACAACATAACACAACAGACCGAATACCCAGTATCCTTTGCAGCACTAACTCTTCCGGGATGCTACAAAATACACACCCGCTACCACCAAACCTCCCCCCCACACACACACACCTTGTAGCGTCCCGGAAGAGTTAGTGCTGCAAAGGGTTCTGGGTATTTGTTCTGTTGTGTTTATGTTGTGTTACGGTGCGGATGTTCTCCCAAAATGTGTTTGTCATTCTTGTTTGGTGTGGATTCACAGTGTGGCGTATATTTCCAACAGTGTTAAAGTTTTTTATTCGGCTGCCCTCAGTGTGACCTGTATCGCTGTTGATGAAGTATGCGTTGCATTCAATTGTGTGTCCGTGCAGAAGCTGCACATGTTATGTGACTGGGCCATCACTCGTTGGACTGGATGAAAAGCAGACGTGATGATTTTCGGGAGGGGTGCTGAAGTCTGGAAGACTCCCGGGACGGTTGGCAAGTATTAGAATTAGCGGTGAATGCGGTGTTACCGCGGCACCGCCGCAATATATAATCGGCGGGCCAGCTTTAGTGTTGATTTGATATCGCCTCAAGGGCCAAGTGAAATTACACGGCGGGCCAAATTTGGCCCGCGGGCCAGAGTTTGACACTCATGTTATAAATGATGACTTAAGGCAGGGGTCCCCAAACGCCGGCCCGCCAGCGTCCAAAATACGGCCCGCGGGAAGTCCCAAGTTTTTTGTTTTTTATTTTTATTGTTTTTTATCTGTCCTTTCTAATCCATTTTCTACCACTTGTTACTCTCTATGTCTCCTAGCTGCTCAGGCAAATCATATAGTCTAAAAATGCATTTTCCCATTGATAACGTAACATCATCGCGCTCGGAATATATATGTGTGTATATATATATATATATATATATATATATATATATATATATATATATATATATATATATATATATATATATATATATATATATATATATATATATATATATATATCAATCAATCAATCAATGTTTATTTATATATATATATATATATATAGCCCCGCCCCCAGCCAAATTTGTTTAACCCAATGCGGCCCCAGAGTCAAACATTTTGGGGACCCCTGACTTTTTTAATGATACTTTTTTAATTTAAAAAATATTACTCGGAAAATGACCGTGCAAGTTAGTAGGCCGCACTGTGACCTAGTGGTTAGCATGTCAGTCTCACAACTATAAGATTAAGGGTTCGAGTCTCTATTTTGGCATCTGTGCAGAGTTTGCATGTTCTCTCTGTGCATGTGCGTGACTTCATTGGGTATTCCCACTTCCTCCCGCGACCCTGAAACATGCATGTTAGGAGGTTCTAAGCTGTCCATATGTGGGTGCTTGTTTGTCTAAATGTGCCCTGTGATTGGCTGACAGCCCAGCCAGTCAGATGGGGTAGGCTCCAGCTCATCCTGATCCTTGAGGAAAATGAGTATAAAAAATGGATGGATTTGAGAATTTGAGAAGAAAATCCTGCAGCTTCCATCTTCAGACTTTGGCTCCTCCTGCTGGTTGAAATGGACTTTGACTTTAAATTCTAGCAGAAGCTTAAGCATGAGCAGGTAGTGTGTGAACATTTTATCAGGTGTATCCAAAGTGCAGCACGGGGGCCATTTTTCGGCCAGCACCTTGTTTCTTATTGGCTTCAACATAAACTCAAAATGAAATAATGTATTATTACTAAGACATAAAGTATCATGAGATGTAACACTAATTTAAATGATTTATTCAAGGATTCCATTGCCGTACGAGCACTCATGAGACACATGAGATGGCATGAAATTTGGTACCATCAGATTTAGCCCAATGAATACCACAAAAACGGCACTATGTATATTCTAATGTAAGTAGAATAGTACATAAATAGATAAGGTTATAAGTAGTATAGATTCATTGGAATACATTGAAAAATAGAAAAACAATGACAGCAAACCGAAGAAAAAAGAAAAGCCCAGTTTATTCACAAAATAGCCGCCCTGCATCCTTCAAGTCTGCTGTTTGCTGCCCTCTGTGGAATGTTGACTTATTAGCTTACAATGGCATAAAGTTGGACACTTTGGATACGCATGCACATCATTCAAACTCAGCTTGGAGCGACTCTATAAAATCATGTCTGAAGCCCAGAACACTCTACACATTTCCCCAGTTTTAGTTTAGAGATAAGGAAAGATTGGCCTGGCCCACTAGCATCCCTCTTTATGTTTGTGAACTTTATAGTCTATACATTTACAGTGATGTGATAATCAAACACTCTAGAAGTCTAGGATGAAAGAGTTTATAAGAGAATTGACAGAGTGTGTGTACCTTCAGTGGGCAGTGCCTCGTTAAAATCCAGCCGCTGTTGCTTAGGAGGTGAAGTGTGTCTCTCTTTACTAACTTCGTTGAAGCATGTTGCTTTTGTAGCTGTTTCAGCAGATTTGAATCGCTAGGATAGGATCTTTGATCCAAGACAACTTACATTTAACTAAAATGTTCTTTTCTTTGTGGTCGACAAAAGAAAAGTAGTGAGAATATCTCCATGTTAAGAAACACTTTAACATTTGACAACCAATTAATTATGCAAGGCTACTCGGTAAAGAATCTGGGTATTATCTTCGACCCAACGCTCTCATTTGAGTCACACATTAAGAGTGTTACAAAAACAGCCTTCTTTCTTCTCCGTAATATCGCTAAAATTTGGGCCTCCCTATGTCTAGCATTAAAAGATTACAGTTGGTACAAAATGCGGCTGCTAGACTTTTGACAAGAACAAGAAAGTTTGATCATATTACGCCTATACTGGCTCACCTGCACTGGCTTCCTGTGCACTTAAGATGCGACTTTAAGGTTTTACTACTTACGTATAAAATACTAAACGGTCTCGCTCCAGCCTATCTTGCTGATTGTGTTGTACCATATGTCCCGGCAAGAAATCTACGTTCTAAGAACTCCGGCTTATTAGTGATTCCAAGAGCCCAAAAACAGTCTGCGGGCTATAGAGCGTTTTCTATTTGGGCTCCAGTACTATGGAATGCCCTCCCGGTAACAGTTAGAGATGCTACCTCAGTAGAAGCATTTAAGTCCCATCTTAAAACTAATTTGTATACTCTAGCCTTTAAATAGACCCCCCTTTTAGACCAGTTGATCTGCCGCCTCTTTTCTGCTCTGCCCCCCTCTTCTGCGTGGAGAGGTTATTAGGTGACCACTGATGAGTTCAAAGTCAGGACCCAGGGTAGACCACTCATCTGTGCATTAGCTGGGGACGTCTCTGCGCTGCTGACTTGTCTCCACACAAGATAATCCACTGCTGACCCCACTATGGACTGGACCCTCACTAGATCCACTCGGCGTCAAGGTTTCGCATAAAATTCCGTTGGGTTTACTTTTTTTCTTGCCCTGATGTGGGATCTGAGCCGAGAATGTCGTTGTGGCTTGAGCAGCCCTTTGAGACACTTGTGATTAAGGGCTATATAAATAAACTATGTAAATTTGACCTTTTTTAACACCGATTTGGCCTGTTTTTAACAGTGATTTATACCTTAAGACTGATGTTCTCACCTCCAGAATGCTCTCCCTGCACTCCCTGAAGATGTAAATCTACCCAAATACTTTTTGTTCAAAACACAGGGGGGAACTTTTTTTATTAAATTGAAAAGTTCCTGTAAAAGTTTCTGCGGTGGAAAAGGGCCTAAACCATAAAGTGTGAATGTGTGAGTGAATGGGTGAATGTAAATTATGATATAAGGCGCTTTGGGTATAGTGTATGTGTAGTAAAGCACTTTATAAATACAGACCATTTACCATTTCACCATTCGAATCGGAAGCTAACTTCGGCCTCTTTTGCACAAAGTCGTACAAGGACCGCACATATTTTTTGACAGACACAAAAAATCGCAACGCGGATGGACTGGACTTTTTTTTACACAAACTCAAATCACAACACGGATGCCAATACAAATTTGCTAATAGTTTTGCTACAATAGTATTTCACCAGAGAGCACTGTCTCTCCAACTGTGGTATTGAAATGTAGAAAATTAGGATCAGAGCTCACATACATTGTCTTCTCTGTTTGTGAATCATATTTATATAGTACTTTAATCTAGAGACTCAAAGCGTTTTACGTAGTGAAACTCATTATCCTCACCTTTAAGATAGATTTTTGGGGGGACTGGGAGCATGTTGTGTCTTGCCCAAGGACACAACAGCAGTGACTAGCAGAGGTGGGACCAAGTCATTGCTTTGCAAGTCACAAGTAAGTCTCAAGTCTTTGCCCTCAAGTCTCGAGTCAAGTCCCGAGTCAAGACAGGCAAGTCCCGAGTCAAGTCCAAAGTCAAGACTGGAAAGTCTCAAGTCAAGTCACAAGTCCTGCATTTTGAGTTTCGAGTCCTTTCAAGTCCTTTTAACCACAGACTAATATTTTTACACAGATTGTGTATGCTTTTAAAACGCTGTATTTATTTATTAAAACAAGTGCATTTGAAATAGCAAGAAAAAAAATAGTACTGACATTGCAATTCATAATTGCACTATTAACCAGTCATTTTAATAGATTAAACAATTTTAAACATTTAACTCATTCCTTTACAGAATAAACACATTTGCAAACACAAGTGCAACTGTACTTATTTGTACAAAAGTGTTAACATTGTATTTCCATGGCATATTGCATTGTAAATAAATAATAATGATAAATGGGTTGTACTTGTATAGCGCTTTTCTACCTTCAAGGTACTCAAAGCGCTTTGACAGTATTTCCACATTTACCCATTCACACACACATTCACACACTGATGGCGGGAGCTGCCATGCAAGGCGCTAACCAGCAGCCATCAGAGGCAAAGGGTGAAGTGTCTTGCCCAAGGACACAACGGACGTGATTAGGAAGGTAGAAGGTGGGAATTGAACCCCAGTAACCAGCAACACTCCGATTGCTGGCACAGCCACTCTACCAACTTCGCCACGCCAGCAGTTTCTATTCTGTTCTTACCTTATCTCATTGATCTCATCTCATATTGTATGTGTGTTTATGTGTGCGTACACATGAAAAACATAACAAATACATGAACATAACAATGAACAGAGTTGTACTTTTTAGATGTCAGGGCCCTATGCAATATGTACACATATTCTTAAAATAGTATACATTTTAACTGACCTGTATTTGACTGTTTTTCTTTTTGTAGGTGGCTAAAATACGCGGTGCTGCTGACCGCCGGCTTACGTTATGTTACTGTGTGTGATACATTGACTAACGTAACGTTATGTGTAGGTACCTCATGCAACCCTGCTTAAAAAAATCACTTGATAAAAAGTATGAATAAGGTATCAAACTGCAGTGGACGCAACATATTGCCGTGTTTGCAATGACGTTATAACCATAGACATCTTATAAGTAGACGCAGTATTAGTTGCTGTGACGCGAGCAATTTGCATCTTGAAGTGGTGATGAGGAGCCGGCGAGCAGCCTAAACTGACAGTTGACAGGTAGAAAACAAAGATGGTGTTCAGCGTTTTCCTGCTCAAATGAGCGGACTGTTGAAAATAGGAATCGGGGGATTACTTTTCACAAGTAAGATTTAACATTAATGTACTATTGGTTGTATTTTATGGAAATAACATTAACACAGAGTTGAGAAGGAGCAAAGATCTTCAATATTTGTATGTGAAAATCACAAATAAATCTTCTGGGGGAGGATGACGCCCCTACAGGGGTTTGGTTTACAAACTTTCCGCCCCACCTAAAACAAAATTCACCAGCCGCCACTGATTATGGTGCATTCTCATTTTAGGCAAAATATAAGACAATACTTTCTTACCAGTATAATTGTAACCAGGAATAAGTCTTCAAGTAACAATATTCAAATACTAACATTGTTGGGTAAGACAGCATTTGGTTTTATTCTGAATTCAGTGAAACAGATTGGTGGTTTTAGCTGATATAAAGACTTTCAGGTGTTTATATATGTTCAAGTATTTGGCAGACGCTTTTATCCAAAGCGAAATACATACAAAATACATATATAATAATAATAATAATAATAATAAAACCTTACAATTTCAATAGGGTCCTTTGTCCCTGTACAAAGGACTCCCTGTGGGAGTCCTTTATACAGGGTACTAGTGGACCCTAACAATCACTGTACACATTATCATTTAAGGGAAGAATGTAATACAAAATATCAATACAAAGTGTCAAGACAGAATAAACTCTCTGCTGCTGCAGCAACAGAGATACGGTCTATAAGATATATAGATATCTAATGTATTCATACATTGTTTGTGTAGGATATACGCATGTATATATAACGTAATCATATTGTTTCTTCAACTTAAAAATAGCTGACCGTTTTTTTCCCCCTTCTCTGGGCTTATATTCCCAGTTTTGATCTCGGACGTCTGGTCACTTATAGCATATAAGAATATTATATTACTGTTAAGCAAACTATGAATAATAAAACATGTGTCCTTTATCATAGCTACACGTATGACAAAAAAGCGCGTGAAAATGAGTGGTATTCAGTGAGGTAAAATGAATTAAATGCGCTGACAGTTCATTGCTCCTGCCAAATGAATTGCACTGAGTGGAGCGGATCACCACTCCAAGATGGCGGCCCCGCGTCTCGTCTGCGCCAGTAGGCAGGAGCCCTCGATGCTGCATCTACTTATAAGATGTCTATGGTTATAACGTTAGCAGTGAGTTTACAGCCTCACTGATTTAACTACACAGCAAATAAAAGTAATGTTACTTAGCCAATAAACGTTATCTTACATTCAAAACTTACCCTTCTTTGTGCAACTTCAAATTTCGAACGAAGTTGGAAGTTGTTGCGTCTCCGTCTGTAATATTCGAACTGCGTAATTTGCATACGGCAATTCGTTTTTTGTTGACCAAGTCGTAGTTTTTATACCTGAACGAAACCAACTTTGGTATAAATCTTTCTCACTGGCGCGTTGTTTGACAACTCTTGTTCATTGGTTGTCCTGCAACTTGATTGGCTGAATGCTGTGTGATGAAAACAATGTAGATCTAATTTGATTGGCTGTTGTACTGAGAGCGCACACGCTAACACGCAGCACACACACTGATAGACAGACAAGTACAAAATGAAAGATACGGAGCGCTCCCAAATAACTTTTTAAGCTTTAGGTTTTGGGGAAAGAGCAAGTCATGTCAAGTCAAAAGGCTCAAGTCCAAGTGAAGTCACAAGTCATTGATGTTAAAGTCTAAGTCGAGTACTTGCAAGTCTCTTTACATTTTGTCAAGTCGAGTCTAAAGTCATCAGATTCATGACTCGAGTCTGACTCGAGTCCAAGTCATGTGACTCGAGTCCACACCTCTGATGACTAGGATGGCCGAATTGAACCTGGAACCCTCGTGTTGCTGGCTGGCAGCTCTACCCACTGAGCCACGCCGCCCACAGTTTTGAACCTGAGGTAGGAGGACTTGTGTTTTTTTGTAAGAAATTGTAAATATTCTGTCCATCTGTGTTTGTCTTGTAGTTGTTTCACACAATGGTTTAAAAATGTGTTACCCCTAAGAAATATAAAGGAAAGCTTGAATTTCAACTTAGACAAGTGTCATGATTCTCATTATTATTATGGTTATTAGGTATGGATAGATAAATAACCTTTTTATTGTCTGTAATAAAGCAGAAATTCATCTTCGACAGGCTCCAAGACAAACTTACAGGACAGAACAATGAGAGATGCGAAATAAAACCATGAAACAGAGACCAAATGTAGGAGATATTCAGTAGTAGCCTGCTCAGTGGCCTTGTGGTTAGAGTGTCCGCCCTGAGACTGGAAGGTCTTGAGTTCAAACCCCAGCCGAGTCATACCAAAGACTATAAGAATGGGACCCATTACCTCCCTGCTTGGCACTCAGCATCAAGGATTGGAATTGGGGGTTAAATCACCAAATGATTCCCGAACGCGACCACCGCTGCTGCTCACTGCGCTCCTCACCTCCCAGAGGATTAACATGGGGATGGGTCAAATGCAGAGGGTAATTTTACCACACCTAGTGTGTGTGTTAGTCAGTGGTCCCCAACCACCGGGCCGCGGCCCGGTACCGGTCCGTGGATCGATTGGTACCGGGCCGCACAAGAAATAAAATAAAATAAAAAATGTTTTTTATTTTTTTATTTATTTTTTATTTATTTATTAAATCAACATAAAAAACACAAGATACACTTACAATTAGTGCACCAACCCAAAACCTCCCTCCCCCATTTACACTCATTCACACAAAAGCGTTGTTTATTTCTGTTATTAATATTTCTGGTTCCTACATTATATATCAATATAGATCAATACAGTCTGCAGGGATACAGTCCGTAAGCACACATGATTGTATTTTATGACAAAAATAAATAATAATTTTTACCGTACACCCCCACCCCCCCGGTCCGTGGGACAAATTTTCAAGCGTTGACTGGTCCGCAGTGGGGGGGGGGGGGGGGGGTTGATGTGTGGGGGGCAGGGTTGGGGGGGGGGGGGGCGGGGTTTGGTGGTAGCGGGGGTGTATAATGTAGCCCGGAAGAGTTAGGGATACATGGGATTCTGGGTAATTGTTCTGTTGTGTTTATGTTGTGTTACAGTGCGGATGTTCTCCCGAAATGTGTTTGTCATTCTTGTTTGGTGTGGGTTCAGAGTGTGGCGGATATTAGTAAGAGTGTTAAAGTTGTTTATATCGCCACCGTTAGTGTAACCTGTATGGCTGTGGAACAAGTATGCCTTGCTGTCACATACGTGTGCAAGCAGAAGCTGCATACAACATGTACCTGGACTGGCATGCTGATACTGTTGGCTGTAAAGGGCGCTAAATGCTGTGTCATCACAGTATCCCCTTATTATAGTTGACAGGGTGTAAATCGGAGAAAAATTGCCCCAGAAGTTTACAGGGAGAGGCACAGAAATCCGGAAGTCTCCTGGGAGAGTCAGCAAGTATGCAATTGAGCCGCATCAGAGAGGTCAAAGAGCTGCATGTGGCTACGGCGCCGCGGGTTGCCGACCCCTGCTCTAAGCGGAGGCTCCCTCACCTGTCCCCGATTGGCACTCAGGACACACCTGTAGGCTGCTGCTTCTTATGCCTTTTTGCGCTCTTCCTTGCTGCACTATTTTTGGGATTGAATACATTTTACCTGCACTTCTTCTGCCGTCCCTGCACCCTGGGGTTAACTAGACTAAAGGGAAAAGTGTGACTACTAACCCCACACTTCCCTATTGGAAGAAAATGCCAGACAAACAACAGTCAGCAATCAAACGTCCGTCAGGGACAATGAGGCTCTGCATGAGTCACAGTTAGTCAGAACAAGTTCCATTAGTGAGTTGTCCCAACGTCGTGTCGAGGAATCTCGACTACTTTGAGGCTGTGTTCACAAATTAAGCCTGTTTTGGGGGAGCAGAGAAGTGGCTTGACCGTGTGACAATGTGAGCATTGTGGCCGGCTGCTCCATGCGCATCAAAGAGGTGATTAAGCGGGCAGAAGGGGGACAATACTGCTTTTTACAGCGCCAACAGTGCAGCCACTCTCTGCAGTGCAGCGCTGCTGGACATACACATGAAACACATCTGTGCATTTAAGAGTTGTGTAATGTTCACGATGATGCAAACACCCTATCTTTAAATATCATGCTTACGAATAACTCTAAATACACGCTGTTAAGTGTCACGGGCTGTGTTTGACATTTTCCATGTTATTACGTAGTGAAATGTACGTTCATTTATTCCGCAGTTAATGCAAATCCAGCTCCACAGCTGTGACCTCTGTTGGTGGAATCAATGGATAAATTGAAAAAAAAGACGGACCGGGTCGCGATTGGTGGGAAAATATGTCTCCTGGCCAATCAGACTGTTTCGTCTGGGAGGGAAGTTCCTGCTCAAAATAAACTGCCACTTGTTGGCTGTTTTCATCCATTGGCGCGTTTCTCTGGTGTTGTTTGGCTGTGAGAAAGGATGACTTCTACTCCTTGTTGTTGGTGATTGCAGCAGAGACAGAGTGAAAAAAGGGTTTGGCACAACTTGTGGAGGACCACCTGGACTTTATGTGACATGGTGACATTCTAGTGAACAGATTGAATGCCAACATGAAGCAGTGGTTAGTCATTTTAGTGTCTCTGACATTGTCCTGGAGTTTGCATGCAACGTTATCACAAACACATGAAGGTAAGTGATTTGTATTTGTTTTTTTTCCTCTTTAATGTTCTTCACCTGCACGTTTTGTAGTCTCATTGAGAACCATTAAGTATTTAATAAGCCCATTAATGCAGCTTTAAAGCCAAGTCTTTATAAACTGCTGGTGATGAATGCCCTTTGTGTAAAGTGGATGTATTCCTTAGAACAACTGATGGACCTATTTAATATGCACTATAAAAATACTTTTACTACAGTTTCCTTCTTATTGAAGATGCACATTGGAAAAATAGTTTAGTGACACTTCTTTATTCAGCAATAATCAATGCAAGGTTTGTAATACCCAACAGTGACCTTCTCTATATTCTCAATGTGGTGGTTTGGTCCCTAAATATATACATGATCGATGAGCGCATTTGATTATTTTCATCATGTCGGCAAACCTGTTGATTTAGTGTCTGTCGTGATCAAATCAAATCAAATCAAAACTTTCCATATGCAGGCATGATGCAACACTAAGTACTTTACACCAATTTAAAAGGACCAAAAAAAGAGCATACACTCACACATTCATGCACGCACACACATCATCATGTACAATAACAAAACAAAGCATTGCAAAAATTAGGATCATCTAGAAAATAATGAAAATAAATATATTAAAAAATATATATATAAATAATAAATGAATAGATAAAAACATACAAAAAACACTAAATGATAGTAAGAATAATTGTAGTAATAAATAAAATAGGAAATAACAGGATATAACTGAAAATGTGGCACTTTAAATAGGGATGGAGCAGGACTATTCCAACCTGTTTTGAGCAATGCAATTATCTTTTAGCACAAATGCTGCTTGTTAAGCAATGATTTTCTGTCTGTGTCCTCTTCCGTTCATGATATTTCCCTTCTCACTGCCAGAAGAGACGGCACACATCAGCCATTGTCTTTTGGTATGATCTCAGTCGCTCATCTCAGACACGCACACACACACACACGCACGCGCACACACTCACACACACACACATACACACACAGAAGTACTGTCACTGCACTGAGACACACTGTCCACATTTATAGCTTCATCACAATAAGAACGTTGTGTGAGAGAAGCCTTTACTCCTCGACCCTAAGCCCGTTATTCCGTCAGCCCCCGAGGCCTAGACTGCTCCGTGTGTCAGGGTGATGATGATGGACTACGAGACTGTTTTTTTCATATTGTTCAACCAACACGTGCAACTCACACTACACAGTAATGCTATGTCAGCAATAACAGCACATCTGCATACAGGGGTGTAGCACCAAATTCTGGGCCCCCATACACAAGACTCTTAAAGGGCCCGCTCCGATCCCACCATAAACCCGGGCCATACACACACACTGGATATGTTCACATGCAATCAAACAAATTATTGCATGAAATTGTTGAAACCAGCTTTTTAAACAATGTATCATAAAACAGTACCCACAAATTATATATAAAGTGGCCATAATATGAATTTCAATAATCATATACCCCAGGGATGTCAAACAAGCCCGCGAACAGGTTCAATCCAGATGAGTTTGGTAAGTGTAAAATTGTAAAATCGTGTAAAATTGAGCTGTATTTTTAAATGAAAGAAACTGCTGTTCTAAATGTGTCCACTGAATGTCGCAATAGCAATTCTGTTAGGCAAGAAAATAGTTTTTCCCGGGACGAGCAAGTATACCAAGCAAGAGGTACACGGTAAAGCGGCGCTGTGACTCCTCCCCCTCAACCTAACGTAAAACAAACAGGAGTAAAACAAACATTTGGTAACCCTACTTTAAAATGCTGCATGAGACACTGCACATTGATATAGTTCTATTAAAATGGTGGTCTTTTGAGCAAATTTCAAGAAAGTGAACAGTGGAAATGACAAATTAGGTAGTTGATACATAAAGAGTTTTGATTTACGTTTTATTTTGTTTTTTGTTCAATCCTAGATGGGCTGTAACTTAAAGTATAATTGCTTTGTAGATACACTGAGATTAAGTCTAAATTCATTGTGTTCTTCATAGTGTTTTTTATACTACACCACTTTTTTCCTCAGAATTTTCAACTAACTTGAAGTGTTTTGCCAAGAGGATTATTTGTGATATGTACATTTTCAGAATGTGCTTGTTCTATTTTGGGCCGAAGTAAAACAAATTAAACAATGAGAAGTTGTCGTAGTTGTATTTTTAAGTTATTATGCCATGATTTTACCTTTCCGGCCCACGTGGTAATAGATTTACCTGTGCTAAAATGAGTTTGACACTCCTGATATAACCTCATTATTCATTTAAATATGATTATAAATCTGTCAAGTTTTCCTTTACTTCAGAGTGTAAAGTAGAAATTATCTGATACACAAAGGATAATCGTCAGTGGACAATACCAATCTCAATAATACATCATTATTATGATTATATCATCATTAATGCATCTCCTGGGGTTTAAGACTCCCCTGTCTTTAAAACCTAGTGACACATCTTTAATCAAGGGTCCTTGAATGTACCACAGTTATGGGAAATGAGATAAAAAAGTGAAACTTGTACATAACTTTCTCCCATATGCTGCCACAGATAGATTTTTTATATTATTTGATTCGAGCTAACTTATTATTGAACTTTCACGGCCATACTAATTTTAGATTAACATTTATGATGTAATTTCTTTAACTTACATATTTAAAATCTTTCAACTTTACAAAAGCCCAGGGCCCCGGTGTGTTTCGGGCCCCGGTATAATATCCCCAATTACACACACACCACACTTTTTTGCCCCTGCATGCATACATTGTTTTATGATTATATTTATGGCCATTGGTTGTCTCATGTTTCGCATACTGTAGCATAGCAGTATAGCATAGCAATATAGTATAGCAATATAGCGTAGCAGTATAGCATAGCAATATAGCATAGCAGTATAGCATAGCAATATAGCATAGCAATATAGTATAGCAATATAGCGTAGCAGTATAGCATAGCAATATAGCGTAGCAGCATAGCATAGCAATATAGCATAGCAATATAGCATAGCAATGTAGCATAGCGGATCATTAGTGGCACACTTTTGGGGAAGCAAGGGGCCTTGCTCAAGGGCACCCAAGCTATGATTAGGGATGGGTACCTTTCACATTTGATCCGATACAGTCCCTGGGAATCGATGCAAGTATTATATAGTACCTATAGTACCTAATTCCAAGACGTTAGGCAGTAGTGTATAAACAACAGTCTGTTGCTTTAGCCAGGAAGTGGTGTTTGCCTTAAGCTAAGTCTAATCTTTTGTTGCACCCTAAAAGGTCTTTATACTGTAAGCATTGTACTTTTGACACACTTGCTGTTTAATTTTAATGTGCATCTTAGTTGTAGTTTTTACTACCAAATTTGGAATTTTACATTTGAAATTGCAATGCAAAATCGCTAATACTAATTGTAGCATGTATATAGCATTGAGTTAGCGTATTTTAAAAAGTGGAGCCTTACTGTACCTTAATGCTTTCTAGCAGGCATACTTGCTTTGTTGCCATTGAACATTACAACATAATCTAGAGGCAGTCTGGTTGAGTCTGCTGTGAGTACTTGACTGCTTGTTTCCCTACCAAGTATGTGGAATTAAATTATGTAATGGATTAAGTAAACAAAATCAAACAGTGTACTTAAATGATCCAATTTAAGAAACTGTTACAAAGCACAAAGAAGAATAACCAAGATAAACATTCTGAATTGACTGATAATCTTATTCATCTCAGTAAATTAAATACAATTTATTTCAATATTCATTATTTATTAATTTGTTGTTTTATGTTGTTATTTATG
>NC_084737.1:28987795-29045295 GCF_033978785.1 Entelurus aequoreus
ATTAGTAGAGAAAGTGTAGCAGTAGATTGTTCGCTTATGCTTTGGTGAAAGTAAGAAAAGGGGATGGAAAAAATATATTAATACTTAATAGAAAATAAAATAGGTTAAAGAAATAAATCCATCCATTTTCTACCGCTTGTCCCTTTCAGGGTCACGGGCGTGCTGGAGCCTATATATATATATATATATAAATAATAAAATAATATATGCTATATGATAATATATTTAATACAGTGATTAAAGATGGATGAATACATCAGTAAATAATGCAGTGAAGGTTTGACAGAAAGTTATCATTTATTTTAGAATTGATTAATAAATATATTACATCAATAATTGTCAAATCTATATTCTACAGGTATTATCATTATACAGTATTATTACTATAACTTGTCTGCTCTTGTGTCTACTTCTTTTACAGAGATTATGGAGGGAGGAGTACAGATTATTAATAATAAATACCTGAATTATGGCCCGTGGATCTACTGGCAAGATATAATAAGGGACAGCAATGCCCCTATTGACATCCGCTACAATGGACAGCGAGGTCTGCACTGCTTTTCCCCACAAAAAAAGTATTTTTTCAACACGTGAGCAACGTTGAATGCCGTTTTACTCATGTCTCAGGCGCGTGTCACAAATCTTGTGGGGATTACTGCTGGGGGCCTGATGAGCTGCACTGTCAAATCTGTGAGTGCACACAATCGCTGCCTTTCTCTTTGGAAACTTTTTTGGTGTTATGACATTCTGTGAACTTCTCTCCTCATAATGACGCACACACAACGACACAACAACACGTTAATGACCTATCCTACGCTCTTGTGTCTGGTTGCGTCTCAGTGACGAAGACGGTGTGCGCCCCGCAGTGCAACGGTCGTTGTTTTGGGGCGAGCCCAAGGGACTGCTGCCATATAGAGTGTGCTGCAGGATGCACCGGGCCTGTGGATGCGGATTGTTTTGTAAGTGACATGTTTATCTTGTCTATATTATAACCTACATTTTCACATTGAATACAATACTAATCATCACTGAAGTGTGAGGTCAAACATTGTCCCCTGGTAGATACCAGAAGGCTTGAGGTGATCAGGCACAGAAGCTTGTAACAAAATCAGTTAAAATCCTTTTCTTGTCAGACTTCAGTTACTGATTTTTAGTACCGACGGTGGGACGGTAAAAAAAAAAAAGTATGAGGTGAGCAGAACATTTTTAAAATTAAACCAAATCATGTTCTAGAAAATAATTTTCTCAGGCAATGGGACAGGCCCCCTTAGGGATGGGTATTGAAATTGGTACTTATATTGGTACCGATCGAAGTCTGTCGGTACTACTGGGTACTAATTGACGTGAAATCAAACAGTGCCATATTTGGATACATTTTGCTGCACATGATGTCTTGTCCGATTGCAGACTCGGTTCAAGCACTTGGTCGGGAAACAAGCAGTCAGAACGGACTTAGCCCGACTGCGTCTGGTAAACACATTTCCATTGGATTTTCCATAGACAGGCTACCAATTAACATTAGCGATTTTATATGGCAAGTTCAACACCTCCAGATTTGGTAATGAAAACTACAACTAAGATGACACATTAAAGTGCTGAAAATTAAAAGTACCGGTGTCAAGAACCAGAAATTGGTACTGTATCAATTCAAATGTGAAAGGTACCCATCCCTAGGTTGGGTACCTTTGACTTTGGTATGTCCTTTAAACTGCTCACTATCACAAAACATGCATCAGTTACATTTTTATACACTGCTTAAAAACGTTTTAATGTCTCTCCTTTATTGTTGTTTATTTGACATGGATTTAAATCTGCTATGCACAATATTCGAAATTAATACACAATCTGAAGTGGTATAGAGAACTGCACTGCATCGTAATTTCAGTTGTTTCTAATAGCAATGTCCACAAGTAGGCTTTTTTGCCGATATCCGATATTCCGATATTGTCCAACTCTTAATTACCGATACCGATATCAACCGATACGATATATACAGTCGTGGAATTAACACATTGTTATGCCTAATTTGGACAACCAGGTATGGTGAAGATAAGGTCCTTTTTTTTTTTAATTAATCAAATAAGATAAATAAATTAAAAACATTTTCTTAAATAAAAAAGAAAGTAAAACAATATAAAAACAGTTACATAGAAACTAGTGATTGATGAAAATGAGTAAAATTAACTGTTAAAGATTAGTACTATTAGTGGAGCAGCAGCACGCACAATCATGTGTGCTTACGGACTGTATCCCTTGCAGACTGTATTGATATATTTTGATATATAATGTAGGAACCAGAATATTAATAACAGAAAGAAACAACCCTTTTGTGTGAATGAGTGTGAATGGGGGAGGGAGGTTTTTTGGGTTGGTGCATTAATTGTAAGTGTATCTTGTGTTTTTTATGTTGATTTAACAAAAAAAATAAAAAAAATAAAATAAAATAAAAACGATACCGATAATAAAAAAAGCGATACCGATAATTTCCGATATTACATTTTAAAACATATATATATATTATCGACATCTCTATCCACAAGTCATCTGTCCACAGTGCTAAGTCGCTTCTAAGAGCTCTGCTATAAGCTCTGCTTCTTCCTACTCCTTTTCGAACATGCTGAATAGAGAAACTGGAAATTGTGATGTACGTTTGTATCATGTTGTATGCATGCATGTTCGAAATAAACTCAAACTCAAGATAGTAACCCTCACAATCGTGGCGATAAATACATTTGGTTTCTTCCAAGGATCATTATCACTGGAGGACTACAGGTAATGGAATGGCTGACCACACTACACACACACAGGGAGCAGGACAACACAAGAAGCTAACCGCTAAAGCTTCAATGGAAAGTGAGGATCATCTATGGGGCGGCATGGCGTAGTGGGTAGAGCGGCCGTGCCAGAAACCTGAGGGTTGCAGGTTCGCTCCCCGCCTCTTGACATCCAAATCGCTTCCGTTGTGTCCTTGGGCAGGACACTTCACCCTTGCCCCCGGTGCCGCTCACACTGGTGAATGAATGATGAATGAATGATAGGTGGTGGTCGGAGGGGCCGTAGGTGCAAACTGGCAGCCTCGTTTCCGTCAGTCTACCCCAGGGCAGCTGTGGCTACAAAAGTAGCTTACCACCACCAGGTGTGAATGAATGATGGGTTCCCACTTCTCTGTGAGCGCTTTGAGTATCTGACAATAGAAAAGCGCGATATAAAATCTAATCCATTATTATTATTATTATTATTATCTATCCAGATGTCGATACTATCAATACCTATTATAGTATCAGAATGTAAACGTTACAAAAGTGATTAGATTAATATATTTTTATTTTTATTATTATGACATATATTTTTTGGGGTGTTTTTTTGTAATTAAAAAAAAAAACTTGGGGTGTGAGTTTTTGAATACAGCAATGCTTCGAGGGCAAAAACCCAAATTATTTAAATGGGAATCAAAAAATTGTATGTAGCATTCAATACCACACATTTAATATATACCTATATTGTTAGGTTAATATCTCTCCGACAGTGTAATGGAAGTGTACAAAAGGAAGTGTCCCTTGAGTGTATATTACTTGGTTATTTTTATGTAGGCGTGTCGCCATTTCAACGACTCTGGAGCCTGCGTCCCTCAGTGTCCACAAGCTCTCATCTACAACAAGCAGTCTTTTCAGATGGAGACTAATCCAATTGCCAAATATCAATACGGATCCATTTGTGTCTCTCAATGCCCCGGTGAGTGTTGTATCCCGGCAACACACTTCAGCATTGTTTGGATCATTTTGATTCACGTTCATTCTCCTATTTGTTAGCTCATTTTGTAGTAGATGGGAGTTCCTGTGTGAGCGTCTGTCCCCCAGACAAGATGGAGGTAGAGCGAAAGGGACAGAGGCGCTGTGAGCCTTGCAGTGGTCTCTGCCCAAAAGGTTGGACACAACTAAAATTGTGCATCATTAATATTGAAATCATTATTTTGCTTTGTCCTGGCAGTGTGTGAAGGCACAGGTGCAGAACACAGGCAGACTGTGGACTCCAGTAACATTGACAGTTTCATCAACTGCACCAAAATCCAAGGAAGTCTTCACTTCCTGGTCACAGGGATTCTTGGGTATGTTTGTGCAAACACGTCAAGTACAGTCGTGGTCAAAGGTTTACATACACTTGTAAAGAACATAATGTCATGGCTGTCTTGAGTTTCCAATAATTTCTACAACTCTTATTTTTTTGTGATAGAGTGATTGGAGCACATACTTGTTGGTCAAAAAAAAAAATTCATGAAGTTTGGTTCTTTTATGAATTTATTATGGGTCTACTGAAAATGTGACCAAATCTGCTGGGTCAAAAGTATACATACAGCAATGTTAATATTTTTGTTACATGTCCCTTGGCAAGTTTCACTGCAATAAGGTGCTTTTGGTAGCCATCCACAAGCTTCTGGTTGAATTTTTGACCACTCCTCTTGACAAAATTGGTGCAGTCCAGCTAAATTTGTTGGTTTTCTGACATGGACTTGTTTCTTCAGCATTTTCCACACGTTTAAGTCAGGACTTTGGGAAGGCCGTTCTAAAACCTTCATTCTAGCCTGATTTACCACTTTTGACGTGTGTTTGGGGTCATTGTCCTGTTGGAACACCCAACTGCGCCCAACATCAAAAATTAAGCTGTTTGGCCACAATACCCAGCAATATGTTTGGAAGAGAAAAGGTGAGGCCTTTAATCCCAGGAACACCATGTCTATCGTCAAGCATGGTGGTGGTAGTATTATTCTCTGGGCCTGTTTTGCTGCCGATGGAACTGGTGTAAACAGAGAGTAAATGGGACAATAAAAAAGGAGGATTACCTCCAAATTCTTCAGGACAACCTAAAATCATCAGCCCGGAGGTTGGGTCTTGGGCGCAGTTGGGTGTTCCAACAGGACAATGACCCCAACCACACGTCAAAAGTGGTAAAAGAATGGCTAAATCCGGCTAGAATTAAGATTTTAGAATGGGCTTCCCAAAGTCCTGACTTAAACCCCATTGAGAACATGTGGACAATGCTGAAGAAACAAGTCCATGTCAGAAAACCAACACATGTAGCTGAACTGCACCAATTTTGTCAACAGGAGTGGTCAAAATTTCAACCAGAAGCTTGTGGATGGCTACCAAAAGCGCCTTATTGCAGTGAAACTTGCCAAGGGACATGTAACCAAATATTAACATTGCTGTATGTATACTTTTGACCCAGCAGATTTGGTCACATTTTCAGTAAACCCATAATACATTTATAAAAGAACCAAACTTCATTAATTTTTTTTGTGACCAACAAGAATGTGCTCCAATCACTCTACCACAATAAAATAAGAGTTGTAGAAATTATTGTAAACTCAAGACAGCCATGACATTATGTTCTTTACAAGTGTATGTAAACTTTTGACCGCGACTGTATGTTGACAATTTCTCCCAGATGTGTTCATTACCGTAGTTACAATGTTTCTTTCAGTGGCAACTCCTGGTATAATACTGATATTGGAGCCATGAAAAACACTAACCTATTTATTAATAACCATCTGCAATGGACTTATGCTGTTTTTAAATTGAAGTACAATAGTAATTTGTTTTTTTTGTTTTTTTATAAACACTTAGTGGTCACAATAATTAATTAATTTAAGATCATGGCGCAATAAGTTGAAGGATGCGGACATGTGTGTTACTCGATACTTTTTCACACACTTCTGCCTTGGAGACTTCTAAGTAATATAACTATAATTATTTGATACTTGTTAATATTGACAAATGCCATGTTTTAGACTGCAATGTTGTTCAATTAAAGACCTTTATTACCTACATCTAGCTTGTGTGCTATTGTATGCTTAGCTGTTGTGTAGCTGCTAGCACCTAGTAGCATATGGCCTTCCATGTTTACTTTTTTGTTAATGACTTCACTAAAATACAAGAAAAGACAAACTTTGTGTGCTTATTGGAAGACATTTAGTATATAATTGGCTGTCCAGCTTTGTCACAAGTAAATGCACTATAGGACTGCTTGTATCTGAGCCTATTATTAGAAAGTTTACATGCAAGGCGATGTAATCCATTACTTGTTTTTTGTTAATATTGGACTGATAGCCGACATAAATAGGTTCATATGACAGTGTTTCTCCCTGTTTCTGTCTTTTTTTGGGGTTAATTTTTTTTTATCAGCGACGATTTTAAGAAGATCCCACCTCTTGATGCTAAAAAGCTGGACATTTTCCGCACCGTGAGAGAGATAACAGGTATCATATCTCTTGAAATTCTACGCTTTGGTGCTGAACGTGTGATGATGTCCAATGTCCTTAACTGTGTGTTTAATTATCAGATATTCTAAACATCCAGTCATGGCCCAAAGAGCTCAGTGATTTATCAGTCTTTTCCAGTCTCACGACCATTCAGGGAAGGTCACTTTATAAGTAAGTTTTGTTTACATGATGTGCTTTTATCCCTCTACGCGTGTTCCTGTGTGTTCTGTTTCAACGAGTCACGTGATAGGATTTGTAGTCCAAGAGCACAACTTTAATTACATGATGTTGATAAAAGTAGCGACAATATTGTCCAATAAAAGTAAACACACATCACAGGCATAAACTAATGTGACCCAAGAGCCTTTTTTCTCAACAGTTAAATAAATAATTACTATTTTGACCTGAATATAAAACAATATCTCTTTCCTAGAAAAAGTCTAAATATTTATATGTGCCATCCACAAGCAAGTCAGAGCTTTTCTTCCTGTCGCATATATGGTGCATATGATACACCGCGGTAGCAAAAACATTTTAACATTTTTGTCTTAAAAATATATTTACAAAAATGTGTTTTGACAAAGATTCAGGTTGTCTTGTCAGCATTTTGGTTAATATTTTAAAAAGTGTCATATTTGTGCAAATATGTAAAAGTAAATGAACAAATATTTCCGCGTAACTGTCTGATGCGCAGAAGAAGTGGCAAGAATTTAAGAGTGCTGATCACAAACTAATGCGATTCCATAGTCCACCTTGCTTTTGTTAATTAGAAATTATAAACAATAGTTTACATATATATTATTATATTTAAATAAATGTACTACATGTACACTACTGGTCAAAAGTTTTAGAACAGCTCATTTATAGCAGTAAGTAAGTATGATATGTCCAAACATTTGAGTGGAAAAAATTACTATAAATGGATTACTATCCATCCAACCATGTTCTACCGCTTGTTCCTTTAATACTAATGATATACTATTTACATTTTAATACTCTCATAAAAAATACCATACATTTACTCACAACTTTTACATCATTTGCTATCACTGTTGTTGTTGGAATGGATTTGAAATAAAGCAAACTGAACTGCAAATAACTATATGTTGTCACAGCACTTGGATTAAAGTTGAAAGTCTGCACTTCCACAATTGCATGCTGATTCATTTATTTGTTTATTTACAACACTGACAGCAAAGGATGTTAACTTTTTAAATTTTGGTTACATTTGAAGTAGAAGTGAAATGTTTGGACATACTTATTGCTATAAATGAGGTGTTCTAAAACTTTTGAATGGTAGTACCACAAAAATCTGTTTTAATGTTTAAATTAGTGCTGTAATTTATTTATTTTTTTAATCTGATTTATCATATTTATGAATTTGGAATATTCATAGGTTTTTACTCACTTTCATCATTTAAATTGCTTCAAAAAGAGCCCAATTTTTAGACACAAATGCAATATCATTGTCCGAATGTCAAATAGCAACTTTTTTTTAAGTTTTAATTAATGATGTCAAATGATTATTTTTTAATCAGATTAATCACACTTTTGTATTTAAATTAATAATGATTAATCACATGTTAAATCGTGATTGCATAATTTATATTAACCTAAACAAGAGCCCGGTTTTTAGGCACAAATGCAATGTCATTGTCAGAATGTCAGACAGGAAAACATTTTAACTATTAAATTTAAGGCTTGTCATAATTGCTCAAATGTTGGTACAATTTTTTTCTTAAATCCCATTTGGGTGTATATTGAAATCAAATTTGCCAGCGAACATAAAAGTCAGTCTCCTTACTCATCTTTGTACTAACGTATGCATTGACCTGATCACTGACCTTTGATACATGATTAATGTGATGTTTTTTTGTGATTAATCATATGATTCAACTCGTTATTTTTGACAGCTCTATAGTCAAAACATACTTGTTGACAGGATGTCATGGCCATGTCTGCCAAGTTTGTTCCAACGTGTAAACAGACAGAAAACAGTCAAATGATAATATGAAATATTTTTGTATTCTATGCAATCTTGTGAGAACACATTGAAGCATCACAACCATTTTTAGGCTTGATGTGTTTTCATCCACCCTTTTGCATCAAAGACGCTTTTCCCTGATGGTGATGCACATACCCACCCTCACCTCGCTGGGTCTGCGCTCTCTCCAAGAGATCAGCGATGGCAGCGTGTACATCAGTCAGAACGCCAAGCTGTGCTACCTCCACACTGTCAACTGGGCCAAGTTGTTCAGAGGGCGCAGAGTCCAAGTCAACAACATCAACACCAACAGGCCACTGGTGGAATGTGGTAAAGCGTCCTCTTCTGCTGCTGCTGGATATTTTTTTTCCGCTTTGCTTTGAACGGATTATTTTCTTCGTTACAGTTGTAGAGGGGCGTGTGTGTGACTCGTTGTGCTCAGACTCCGGTTGCTGGGGCCCGGGGCCTGACCAGTGTCTCTTCTGCAAGAACTACAGCCGAAATGGCACTTGTGTGGAGAGCTGTCATTTTCATACTGGGTCGGTTTCCTGTAGCTGGTAGTGTTGTTAAAAAGTGTCTCTGTCTAATATTGACTTTTGGTTCCAAAGAGCCCCAAGAGAATTTGCCGGGTCTGACGGAGAGTGCATTGCCTGCCATTCAGAGTGTAAAGCTCAGCATGGAAAAGTCAGCTGCCGTGGACCGGTAAACACTCACATACTGAATTGTGTCAACTTACTGAGGAGACATGTGCCCTGTACTTTTAATGTCCAAAAATAACGTAACACAATTGAATGGAGACAAGTCAAACACTTGTGCCAGGCGGAAAACCGCCGCTCAGAATTTAGACCGCCCACAAACTCATTGATTGGCTTTCTCGGGCTGCCTTCTTCCCATGTGACAATGATTACCGGCATGGGCAGCTATGTAATTAGAGGTCAGATGCGATTTAAGCGCGAGTCACGATCATTCAATTGAGTGACAAATTTGAGATAGTTAGCGTGTCCGCCCTGAGATCGGTAGGTTGGAGTTCAAATCCCAGCCGAGTCATACCAAAGACTATAAAAATGGGACCCATTACCTCCCTGCTTGGCACTCAGCATCAAGGGTTGGAGTTGGGGGTTAAATCACCAAAAATGATTCCCGGGCGCGGCGCCGCTGCTGCCCACTGCTCCCCAAGGGGATGGGTCAAATGCGGAGGACAAATTTCACCACATCTAGTGTGTGTGTGACAATCATTGGTACTTTAATTTAATCTTTAATAAAAATCATTTAAAAACGTTTGCTGTGTCGCTGTTAAACTGGTGAGTAAGATCATAAACTTTTTCAAACACCACTTTTGTATAATTCCCGTCCTGCGAGACACAAGTAAAAAAAAAAGGGGCCCACTCAAATATTACCACTGAATTAGTAATCTTACTCTTGATTTTAACAGTAGCCAATAATTTCATATAACCTACTCACAGTTTGCAACCTTATCGAAATATATGAAACTATGTGTTAATCGCACATATTATTAATGAACACATTAACTTTAGGTTTAAAAAACAAGGAAATATACATTAACCTACAATTATGTTGTATAAAAAAAATGTACTGAATACTTAATAAATATTTTACTTAACTAAACTGTCAAAAAAAAAAAGTGCAAATGAAAAATGTTGCCTCACCACTTTAGTCATAATTTTTGTGCTGCTCTATGACTTTAGTTACAGACTTCTTGTGTTTGTTTGAGGTTGTCATTACTGCCTCAAGTGGTGGAAAAGTGTATTATAACTTAGGACAGACCACAGCTGCGAAACAGATATTTGTAGTTCCAGAGAGTGCTCGCGGCCCAACAATGAGCTGGTTACGAAACACTGATTATTAACAAACCTAGTAGCCTTACCATTGTAAAAAATTGTAATTTCCTTAGAGCCCACAGTCATTTCCTTTTAATTTGTTATTTTGCAATAAAAATAAACAAATAATTTATTTATCATGTTTTCTTGACAATACAAAAACATGCCTGTGAATAGATTTAAATTTGAGTCAAAGAGAATTAAAATTGTTTTTCCTAGATAAAAAAGGAGAAAATAGAAAATTAATCCTCCAAGCCATGCCCCCTTATTCTTTTTTTAAATTACTTTATTGCAATGATTTCACAAAAATATAAAATATCTTATCCTTGAAAATTGCTTTTTTTTCTTTCTTTTTTTTTAAATAAATAGGCAATAATAATTACAATAAATGTCACATACTCAAGCCAATTGTGTCTTCTGAACTCAAAATGTGGTGCGTGGCTGCAGCAGACTATTGCAAACACACAAGCCCACAACCTCTCTCTGTCAGGGTGCATATGAGTGTGTGGCATGTGCCAACCTCCGCGATGGTCCATACTGTATGTCCTCTTGCCCAGCTGGGGTGGATGATGGACAGAGAGGACTCATCTTCAAGTACCCCAACAAAGAAGGTCACTGTGAACCATGCCACCAAAATTGCACCCAAGGGTGAGATGCAGACTCACAAAATGTGTTTTACACCTTCTTCACATAAACTATAAGTGATATCCAGAATCTGTGTGTTACAGATGCTCAGGCCCAGAACTCAGTGGTTGTTTTGAGACGGTCAGACTGGCAGCCAGCAGGTTAGTATTTAAAGTGTTAGTGTCGTTAGTGTACAAAGCTACACTGACTGGTTGTTAAATGAGGGATGGTGTTTGTAAAATAAAGCACTATTCCTGAAATCATCATCAGGTTGCATGGTCAGCAAATAAAAAGCTAGGTCTAATATTTTGGCGCTAGACAAAACAGGAAACCAAAATATTGGAAACAGCTCTCACTATGATGTAGTTCAGTTGTACACCGCTGCAAAGTAAAACCACAGTAATAAAGTTATTGCATAACTCCGTGACAGTAACATAACCAAACATTATAAATGCAACATATAATAGAAGATGTCTTTGTTGTGTGCTTACATTACAGCAGAAGTGGGTATGAAAGAGGCAAAAATTGTACTAAAGTAATAGTACTGTTACAGTTCACAGCGCTTCACTTCTTCCACATTTTGCTATGTTACAGCCTTATTTCAAAATAGAATACATTAATTTTGTCCTCAAAATTCCACAGACAATACCCCATAATGACAATCTGAAAAGTTTTTTTTTATTATTTTTATTATGTTAATTTATTCAAGCTAAAAAAATCACATGAAATAAGTATTCACAACATTTGCTCAATACCGGTACTTTGTTGATTCACCTCTGGCGGCAATTACAGCCACAAGTCTTTGTGAATATGATGCCTCAAGCTTAGCACACCTATCTTTGGGCAGATTTGCCCGTTACTTTTTGTAGCACTCTATCAGCTTGGAAGGGATACGCTGTTTAGTTTCCAGGATGTCTCTGTACATTGCACTGCATTACAGAAGAGACAGCAATGTACAGACTACATTGAAATACTATCGCTAGTCTGATCATTAGCAGTGGAGGCACAAAATATAGCTGCAATTGTCTGCCGACCAGCAATAATAGCTTTTATCTTTTTCTCTAGGGGCCTTTTTGCATTGTTTTTTTTCTGCTTTTTAACTCGTCAGATGCAGCATGTATGCGCAGACGCCGTTTGAGCAACAGAGAAAGACATTTAAAGTATTTAAAGTCAAGTAAAACACCATCAACATGAATGAGCACTAGATCAAGCAGTGGAAACTTGGGTTTATTTACTATCAAGTTCATATATTTAGTTGTTGAAATTAAATCTGTTTTGGTAGCAGCTAAGCGAGCATGTTGCGAGAGCGGTGTACACGTGATCACATCTGCGCTGAGCAGATGCCCAGAAGCTAGGGTAGAGATGACGTCTATATGGTTTGCTGACGACAATGTTTCTTTTCCCCAAATCTTACTCTGTTTGATCCAATTTTTATGGATCTATTGTGGGAGCAAAAAGATCGCACAATCTATTTTTAGTCGCAAATGCGAGTAAGTTGGCACCGTACAGCCCTGAGAGCAAATTTTAAATTCATAATATTTTGTGAGCTACTGAGTGAGTTACTGTGCATTAGTGTACAATGGTTATCCACAAGAACATCCCGCTGACTTGACATCAACCTTAGTGGAGCATGTGTTTTATCTGATCTTCTTGTTGCCGCTGCCACAGGAACCAACATCATGACATCATTATCGCACTTTACTTAGCTCTATTTCTGACCTTTTTCGCCCCACATCCCCACCCTATCATCTCCTTCGCTCTGAAGTGGCCAGATCACAGGCATCGCATTAGGTGTGCCAGCTGGCTTGATATTCTGCCTAGTGTTGTTTTTCCTGGGCGTGCTGTACCATCGAGGCCTGGCCATTCGCCGCAAGAGAGCCATGAGGAGGTACCTCGAGAGCGGCGAGGTGAGTCAATCAGCTGCCGTTAGCCGTCTTTGCGTCAATAAACATGTGTTCATGTGGGGATTATTCTTGTGTTTTGGCAGAGTTTTGAGCCACTGGGTCCCGGGGAGAAAGGAACCAAGGTTTATGCTCACATTCTGAAGCCATCAGAGCTAAAAAAGCTCAAAGTCATCGGGTCGGGGGTTTTTGGCACCGTGCACAGGGTATCAAAGAACTGGCTGAACAGGTGATGAATATGAAAATGGGTACGTTTTTACAGCTGTATATCTGCTCCAAAGGGTTTTTGGACTCCAGAAGGAGAAACGGTAAAGATCCCTGTGGCTGTCAAGACCATTCAGGACAGTTCGGGCCGTCAGACCTTCACGGAGATAACCAATGTGAGGCTTTGACTATCTTGAAAAGTGGACTATAGGTAACTTGTTGCATCTCCAATCTCTGCAGCACATGCTTTCATTGGGCAGTCTGGACCACCCCTACATAGTGAGGCTCCTAGGAATTTGTCCTGGGTCCAGTCTGCAGCTGGTGACTCAGCTGAGTTCACTTGGCTCCTTATTGGAGCACATCAAGCAGCACAGGAACAGCCTGGGACCCCAACGCTTGCTCAACTGGTGTGTGCAGATAGCCAAAGTAGGTACAAATGGACTTACAATCTTTTATGTTTCCTTAATTAGAGTAAAGTTGTGACATATTCTTGTCTCAGGGGATGTACTACTTGGAGGAACACTGTGTGGTGCACAGGAACTTGGCTGCACGCAACATCCTGCTGAAAAACAACTACCAAGTTCAGATTTCGGACTACGGTGTAGCTGATCTCCTTTATCCTGACGACAAGAAATATGTCTACACCGACAACAAGGTTGAGTTTCTTGGACATTTTGTTATCAAACTACATCAATCGGAGCTAATTCACTTGAACTAATGCAGACGCCAATCAAATGGATGGCTCTTGAAAGCATCCTGTTTGGAAGATACACCCATCAAAGTGATGTCTGGAGTTACGGTGAGATGCTTTATTTTTATTAGCAAACTTCAGAAAATTCTCAAGTTTTGAGTAATCTTTCTTCCAGGGGTGACAGTTTGGGAGATGATGTCGTTCGGGGCGGAGCCTTACGGTTCCGTGCAGCCGCAGGAAGTGCCGGGCCTGCTGGAGAAAGGCGAGCGTCTGTCACAACCTTACATCTGCACCATAGACGTCTACATGTTCATGGTCAAATGTCAGTACCACCACACCTACTAGTGATGCACATAATCTTTCACATACAAGATGGTAAACGCAACTGTTTCCTTTTCAGGTTGGATGATTGATGAAAACATAAGACCCACCTTCAAAGAGCTGGCAAGCGACTTCACTCGCATGGCAAGAGATCCACCCAGATATCTGGTCATCAAGGTGATGCCATTACTATTTCACTCAACTCTAGCTTCAACACTAACGTGTTTACTGAAAGGACACATAGGGACCAGATGACCGAAATTTCACTAACAAGTTCAATCAATCAAAGTTTATTTATATAGCCCTTAATCACAAGTGTCTCAAAGGGCTGCACAGGCCACAACGACATCCTCGGCCCAGATTCCGCATCAGGGGAAGAAAAAACTCAACCCAATGGGCACAATGAGAAACCTCGAAGTCCGAATCATTAAAATGATCGCTTACGCTCCTCTCGCTTGATACGCCCCATTTTGCTTGAATCAATTTGACTGGAGCGGTCCATACTTTCCTCATATTCCAAACATTTGGAAATGTATGCAGGTTGACCCCCTTCTTTCTTTGTATTGCTACAACCTGCAACAATGCACTTGGCAGACATGTTTGACCATACCTTCAAATTCCGAATGAAAATAACATGATTCGTGATGAAGATGATACCTACACTACACAATATGAAATTGCCTCCAGTCTTCTGTAGGTGATGTCAGCTGGCCATAGTCACCAGGGGGAATTTTACCACAGAGATCCTTTTTAGGTCCAGAACTATGAAATAAGTGCCAATGTTGTCAGCATTGGAGGAGCCCTTTTAATTGTGTTGTTGTGCAGCTGGAGGGACAAGATGACGGCTCACAAGACGTCCATCGCAGAGATTCCGAGCGAGGACTGCTCCACCCAGATTTGGTCAATGAAGATGAGGAAGGATTGGAGGATGGTTTGGCAACACCTCCTCTGCAACACTCTCCGTCATGGAGTCTCCCTCGCTCTAGGATAAATTCCTACAGGGTAACTGAATACATTTGGATTTGGCCCGTATAGACATCGCTATTAGAGTCATTGAACCATTTTGCTCTGTGATTTGTAGAGTGGTGCATCTCTACCAGGCCCTGTTGGATACCTTCCAATGACTCCAAGTCCTTTAGAAAGCCTTCGCCAGGTGGGATCAACACACACACACACACAAACACGTGCACAGGCGCAGAATCTGGAGCATGTTTTCACAAACAAAATAAAGGATTTTGTGCTTAAAGGCAATGTACAGTCAGTTGTGGAAATGAATCCAAAAGTGAGTACATCCCTTCAGCAAGGCACTTCACACTGGGATCTGCTTGCAATCCAGCTCAGTTTCCCCTTTACAGTACATATTAGAATGTATATCTCCTTCAACGAACTGCAGCTCCCCAAGGCCGGTGTTACGACGAATTCAGCTGCTTTGTCAAAAAGAGCAACCCAACGCTACTGAGCATGCTCATCAACACTAAAGTTTTCCTCTAAACTAATTAGTATCAAAATTATCTACCGGTACTTTGTGTAGATTTTGTGTAGACTTACCTCATGTAGACTTTGTCACTTGCGCTACAAGTAAATATTATTTTAAATTATATTTATTTCATTATGTTCTCTGACCAGTAAACATGCCGACACTTACAGAATGAGGAAGTTTACATTGAAGCAAATAACGGAAGCCTAGATTTTCATTCATTCATTCATTCATTCATTCATGTATTTACTTGACCGGGACAGTACAATTAAACATTGCTACCCATAGGTATGTCAAAGTACATAAGACTTCTAGCAACAGGCTAATTTGCAACCCTTGTCCCTGATTAGGCTTTTAAAAAAAGATGAGAAAAGTGAAAAACACATACAAAAGGATTAAGACAAGTACAAAAATAAAAACACATTGAAAATTTTTATGTATGTCGCTTTGGATAAAAGCGTCTGCCAAATACTTAAACATATATAAACACCTGAAAGTCTTTATATAAGCTAAAACCACCAATCTGTTTCACTGGATTCAGAATAAAACCAAATGCTGTCTTACCCAACAATGTTAGTATTTGAATATTGTTACTTGAAGACTTATTCCTGGTTACAATTATACTGTTAAGAAAGTATTGTCTTATACTTTGCCTAAAATGAGAATGCATCATAATCAGTGGCGGCTGGTGAATTTTGTTTTAGGTGGGGCTGAAAGTTTGTAAACCAAACCCCTGTAGGGGTGTCATCCTCCCCCAGAAGATTTCTTTGTGATTCTCACATACAAATATTGAAGATCTTTGCTCCTTCTCAACTTTGTGGTAATGTTATTTTCATAAAATACAACCAATAGTATGTTAATGTTTGTTTTTGCAAATGTGTTTATTCTGTAAAGGAATGAGTTAAATGTTTAAAATTGTTTAAACTATTAAAATGACTGGTTAATAGTGCTATTATGAATTGCAATGTCAGCACCATTTTTTTTCCTGCAATTTCAAATGCACTTGTTTTAATAAATAAATACAGCGTTTTAAAAGCATACACAATCTGTGTAAAAATATTAGTCTGTGGTTAAAAGGACTTGAAAGGACTCGAAACTCAAAATGCAGGACTTGGGACTTGACTTGAGACTTTCTAGTCTTGACTTTGGACTTGACTCGGGACTTGCCTGTCTTGACTCGGGACTTGACTCGAGACTTGAGGGCAAAGACTTGAGACTTACTTGTGACTTGCAAAGCAATGACTTGGTCCCACCTCTGGTGCATACTACACCCAGTTCTAGTGCTCACACTTCTGATTTTCCTTAAGCCACTTTTTCAGTTTTGTGGAGAAAAGTTTAATGTCCGACTGTGACTTTAACTCCATTGGCAAAGAGTTCCACAGATGTGAGGCCTTCACTGAGAACGCAGACTGACCCAGAGTCTACTGACGCCTTTTCACTCTGCAGCTCGAGTCTGCATGCACACCTTCACTACTGTATCTTTGTATTTCTTGACACATCACATCAGGGGCTAATCCATTAAGACACTTAAAAATAGCTTTTAAAAATGAGAAATTTATAAAATTATCAAAACTCATCATGTTATATTTTTGGGTAATATAGCAGTGATGAGGGCAGCACGGTGGAACAGGGGTTAGTGCGCCTGCCTCACAATACGAAGGTCCTGGGTTCGATCCTGCGCTCGGGATCTTTCTGTGTGGAGTTTGCATGTTCTCCCCGTGACTGCGTGGGTTCCCTCCGGGTACTCCGGCTTCCTCCCACCTCCAAAGACATGCACCTGGGGATAGGTTGATTGGCAACACTAAATTGGCCCTAGTGTGTAATTGTGAGTGTGAATGTTGTCTGTCTATCTGTGTTGGCCCTGCGATGAGGTGGCGACTTGTCCAGGGTGTACGCCGCCTTCCGCTCGAATGCAGCTTAAGATACTCTTAAATATATCTGAGCTTCATTTCTATAGTGCTGTCTCTAGCAAAGATACTGATAATACCAATAAAAAACAGTCTCTGAAACGTGAGGAGTGTACCCAATGTGTTCTGGATAAATATATAAAAATGAAATAGGATGTTTTCAAAATAGTAACACCACAATAAAATTAAATATTAGAAATACAAAGGTAACAATGCAGCCTGTTCACCAAGCTTGTGTGTGATAGCAAGATTAAATATTTTTAACACATATAGAGTTTGACAAAACATTTTAACATTGCAAAGAAGTGGGCCAAATAAATAACTTTTTTTGAGATTTAGAAAACTGTGACTTTGCTGCCACCTGCAGGACTCAGGCCTTAAACCCTGCAAGGGGGTTGAACTCTTTCTTGTGCTCTAACGTGGGTTTTTGTGTTAGCTTGCAGTGACACAGTGATGCTCACATTGACAGGAAAAACAAAAAGGTTACTTTATTCGTGTAGTGCCTACATTTTATTAATGATTTCCTACAACAGAATATGTTAGGCCAGTGGCTCTCAAACTTTTTTCCCCCATTACCACCTCAGAAAACATTTGGCTCTCCAACATTAAAATATAGTAGCATAGCAGGCCTAAGTACTCATAAAAAACAAGGCAGAGGTTTCATTTAACAAGTATATTTAATATTGTTGACCACTGTAACATTACACACAGTTTGAACAGTAACACTGAGGAGGTTGTCTGAGACACCACTTATCTACCACACACAACACTGTCCTTTCAACCATTCCTAAAAGACTCTGCGATTTAGCCTCCAACAAATAACAGGAGTTAGAAACATTCCGGTCACCTTCTGTGACCAGAATGCCATTTGTGTCATTTCTTTACAAATGAATGTGTCATGTCTGTGATCATGTTTTGTTTGGCCATATGCTGTTTTGGTTTTTGGACTCTTTTTAGTTCCTGTTTGGTCACCATAGCAACCCATTAGTTCGACCTGCTTCACGTTTTCCCTCACGCACCTGTTGTTAATCATGTCTGTGTTATTTAAGCTTGTCATTTTCTGTTGGTCGGCCTGGCGACATTAACTCTGTTAACTCTGTTACCCTGGTCATTCATGCTTGTATTACATGCCATAGATTTCATGCTTTTTGACGTCACAGTAAGTGTTATTTATTTCATGTTCATAGTTTTTTGCCCAAGTGCTAGTGTTGTTTTCTTAGCCAAGTTTGTACTTCCGCCTTGTGCGCGTCTTTTGTTTCTTTTGTTGGTGTAAAAATAAATCATGTCTTTACCTTCACGCCTTGTCCACTCCAACGATTCTTGCATCTCGGGAAAACGAACAATCCACAGGCCACGTCCTGACAGAATGGAATGCTAACGTGGGGGATTCCGACTATTATTGGCTGGTAGTAGTCGATCCACAGCAATCGTTCTGCCACACAATTACCCCAATGCTAACAAGGGGAAAATACACTTCAACGACTGTCTTTGGCTTTGACATTCAAGATTTCTTTTGTTTTCATCTGAGCAGTTGTTTTTCTCACTACAATAGGGTGAAACCATCCTTAACCAAGCACACCCTCCTGGTTTTGGAGTAAAAATATTTGGGGTTCTGGCACAAGCCGATAGACTAGATCTGACCAATTTAAGTCTATGAGCATGAACTGATAAAGCCTACTGATGTATTGGCACCAGCCGCTAGACTAGAACTAACGTACCTAAATCTAAGTCTAGATCTGACTAATCAAAGTCTTTGAGCACCAACTGATGAACCCTACTCGGATGAAAGGCGAAACGTGTTCTAAGACAAACCAAACAGTCCAGTTGTGATCGATTGAACGCCCTGGGATAATACTGTGTTTGAATATTTAATTAAGTGATTCTTTGGCGTACACCACTAGATTGAGCCCGCCAGCCACTACAGTTTGTGAATCCCTATGATAGGCGATTGATCTAATACAGGGGTGTCAAACGTAAGGACGGCGGGCCTCATCATCAGGCCCACAAACAGGTTTTATCCGCCCGGCGAGATGTGCTATGTGCCGTGTTAAAGTATAGGCAACACTTCCGTGTATGGACACAAAGTGATAGTGATAGTAATGATACAAAATGTGGCTTGTCACGATCATGATATTATTGTCAAAGATGTTGTTGCAAATGTAACCTGTGACATTTATACACAAACAAATGCTTTTGATAATCTGTACATTTTGTGTTGTCCTTATGACTGGGGACACATTTTTTGTGTGCACATAAATATGCTGAAAATAATATGTATCCCTTTCTAACTTCATGTGTGATGAATGAAATTCCAAATTCACAAGTTTTGTTGTAGATGAAGCTACATATGTCAGAATAAACCACATGATGTTAGTACATCATTTGAGGTACATGAGTAAATTACATTAATAACATCATAATTTGAGTTTGATATTATTATTCATTTCCTCTTCTGACAGATTAAATATTAACACCAATGGGAGCATTTTAAAACTCTGCCAGACTATTTTCCACCTATTTGACTGATGAACATTATCACATCATTTATTCAGAAAGTATAAATAACAACAAATGAAGATAGAATAATATTAACTGCAACATGTAAGTGAAAAAAACAACATTATGATTTGTACATTTTCAGAATGTGCTTGGTCTATTTTTAAACAAAGAAAAACATTTGAAGTTTTCTTTATTTTTAAGTTATCGTGCCGTGATTTTGCCAGTCAGGCCCATTTGGGGATAGATTTTCCTCCATGTGGCCCCTAAGTTTAAATGAGTTTGACACCCCTGATCTAATACATTCATTTCACGTCCTACCACTGCTTTACAATTTGCTTTTTTATTTTAGTTGTGGTTCCAGAGGTCCCGTCGGAGCTCGGTGAGAACGTTACCGGAGAGGTCAGAGATGAGGGGGAGTGGTATGGAGGCAGAGCTGCGTGAGGAAGGCCTAAGGACTGCAGGTGCTCCTCACAGGGTTCGGCTTGGCTCTGAAAGAGGTCCTCCCCGTTTATCCATCAACCGACACAGGAAGCTCTCAACAGCATCAAGTCCATCCTCGTACAAGGTGTGGACGGCAGGAGAGGAGGAGGAGGAGGAGGAGGTGGACCACTATGGTTACGTCCTTCCTGGGTCACCTGGCACTCCTCTAAGAGGTAAAAAAAAATTAAAAAGGATACGGCATGTGCATTATTTGTTTAATGTTCCATTTTCTTATGTTAGGGCTCCCAGTTTGCAAAGTCAACCATTCTGTGCAGAGAACCTTAAGGTTAACAAAGATGAATCTGCCACTTTTGGTGAAAACTACACCCATGGAGTATGAGGTGATGAGCCATACTCACTCAACAAGGGATGTCTCCTCACTGAATGATGCCCCGTTGGTGGCTCATAGAACCTCACCGTTGCCCTCTCCAATTGTCAAGACTCTTTTACCTGTAGAGGATATGTCCAATGAAGACCTCAGCAGTCAGCGGGTAAATGAGGACTGTGGTGGCAAAATAGACTCCACTGAGAAACATCACCTAGAGCAGATCCAGGCTTTGGAAGACTGCGTGCAGCTCCCACAGGTAAAAGTCAGGTATGAATACATGGATATCAGACGCTCTGACTCCAAAGAGGAAGAGGAGCTGGCACAGGAGAGACATGAAACATCTGCAGCAGAGCCAGAAGACACCACTGAGGAAGAAGAACACCAATTAGGAGATGAAGACACAAATAAACAACAAACACTTGAGGGGAATAAACGTTTGCACGTGCCAGATGTGGTCAAAGATGAGGGAGAGGAGGACTATGAGGAGATGTCCACATTTGAAGGGATACCCAATGGGTGGGAGCAGGCAGACTACCAGAATCTCCCCGTAAAGGGGGAGGTGGGCATGGGCAGCAGCAGGTGTGCAGGGATCGGGGGATACATCAAGGTGTGTGCTGGCTTAGGCGAGCCCGGCAGCAGCTCATCGTTTGACAACCCCGACTACTGGCACAGCAGAATGTTCCTGAAGCCAGATGCTGTACGTACCTAATCATGTGGACTGGGACATGCGCCTGCTGTAACTGTAATCACGGCGCTCTCTGAGTGGGGATATTGTTGAACATTTTTTTAAAGCATCAAGTGAAGGGAAAGTTTCATTTAACAGTGTTATGATGCATTCAATGAGACGATGAGCTGGAGCACACAATAAGTATGAGGCACGAGTCATACCAGAGACTATAAAAATGGGACCCATTACCTCCCTGCTTGGCACTCAGCATCAAGGGTTGGAATTGGGGGTTAAATCACCAAAAATTATTACCGGGCGCGGCACCGCTGCTGCCCACTGCTCCCCTCACCTCTCAGGGGGTGAACAAGTGGATGGGTCAAATGCAGAGGACAAATTTCGCCACACATAGTGTGTGTGTGACAATCTCTGGTACTTTAACTTTAAATTTATGTATATCTGCATTTTGTACATTTCCTTTTAGCATGAATAACTGAACTATTTTGTGAGTATATGTCATCTTTGTTTTACCAATGTATCTATATCAAACAAATGTTTACATTATCTTGACATGTGCTTTTCAGTAAAAAAAAGTGATTAAATCCAAATGTATGTGTGAATTATTCAATAATGATTGATTATAACAGAGATAATTACCTCAAGGAGAGATTAGTTTTGCACTTTTGGGAAAATCTAAATCATGCTTAAGTGCTACTATGTACTCCTTAATCAAATTGGTAATGGAAAAACAGCTATTAATGATATTGATTGCCCCCCCCAAATTCTACCCTAAACCCAAAGGTTGTTGCCCCTTACACAAACTTTGTGTATGTTTCTGTGCACTAAAAACTAATTATTGCATTGATTTGGTTGAAATCAGCTTTTTAAAACTATAAGTAACATGTGTCAAACTCAAGGCCCGGGGTCCATATCAGGCCCACCACATCATTTTATGTGGCCCGCAAAAGCCTGAAATTAATGAACGTCTATTCTTACTAAATGTATCTGTTTTTAAAATTTTGACAGAAAAAACTATTTGTACTGCATGCATGTATGTATTTTAAACATGATGTAATATTGCAACAAATATATTATCATACAGAACATGCTACATTTTTTGTCAAAATCAAAATAAGTACTCGAAGTATCTGCATGACTCATGATTTAAAGCAAGTTATCCATCAGATTGTACAGTGTAAAAAATATTTTTACGGAAAAAAAAAAAACAGAAAAAAAACCTGTAAAAAACTAAATTTTACTGGAAAAAACGGTGGTATTATTTTTCCATTTGCAGTAAGACACTATAAAAACAACTGTAGAGTTTACAGTATAAACAGTAGTACCGTTTCCATTTCCATTTATATATTGTAAAAAACAGGGTTGCACGGTGGGAAACAGGGGTTAGTGTGTGTGCCTCACAATAAGAAGGTCCTGGATTCAATCCCCTGGCTCGGGGTCTTTCTGTGTGGGGTTTGCATGTTCTCCCTGTGACTGCTTGGGTTCCCTCCGGGTACTACGGCTTCCTCCCACCTCCAAAGGGGATAGGTTGATTGGCAACACTAAATTGGCCCTAGTGTGTGAAAGTGTGAATGTTGTCTGTGTTGGCCCTGCGATGAGGTGGCGACTGGTCCAGGGTGTACTCAGCCTTCTGCCCGAATGCAGATGGGATATCAATCTGCAAAATTACACAGTTACACAGTTCTAAAAAAAATTAAATTCTAACTAAATTAATGATTTACCACTTTAGTCATAATTTTTGCGCTTTAGAAACTTCTCTATGACTTGAGCACCAGACTTCTTCTGTTTTTTGTGTCATTACTGCCACAAGTGGTGGAAAATGTGTATTACAGCTGAGTATTGCTGCGACCCAAACGGACCATCGTCTACCTCTTGTCCCTCTTGAGGTCGCGGGGCTGGAGACACCCTAGACCAGTGGTCCCCAACCTTTTTGTAACTGCGGACCGGTCAACGCTTGAAAATTTGTCCCACGGACCACTAAGTGGTAAGTGGTATTTTTATTTTTTTATTTTTTTTTTGTCATAAAAAAATACAATCATGTGTGCTTACGGACTGTATCCCTGCAGACTGTATTGATCTATATTGATATATAATTAGACTTAGACTTAGACAAACTTTAATGATCCACAAGGGAAATTGTTCAACACAGTAGCTCAGTTACAATGATGGAAAGTGCAAGGATGGAAAGGACAATGCAGGTATAAATAGACTAAATATAGTAATATAAAATCTAACATACGTATAAGAATATATACATAATATGTGTACAGTATATTATATATACTGATATATTATATTATGTCCATAACATATATACAATATGTAACAATTACCATGTACAATATTACAGTATATGTGACAGCAGCAGCATAAAATAGAGAGTAGATCCAGCAGATCCAGTAATGTAGGAACCAGAAATATTAATAACAGAAAGAAACAACCCTTTTGTGCGAATGAGTGTGAATGAGTGTAAATGGGGGAGGGAGGTTTTTTGGGTTGGTGCACTAATTGTAAGTGTATCTTGTGTTTTTTATGTTGATTTAATTATTTAAAAAATTAAAAATTGTTAATTTCTTGTGCGGCCTGGTTCCAATCTATCCACAGACCGGTACCGGGCCGCGGCCCGGTGGTTGGGGACCACTGCCCTAGACAGCTAAGGAAACAGATACTTTTGGCGGCCCTCCAGGAGGCCCTAGCGGCCTAACAATGGTTAAGAAATACTGGTCTAAAGCGAAATAATTTGAATAAGCATGGAACAATAGCTCCCACCATAACAATGAATCTATGTATATCAGGCCTGGGCAATTATTTTGACTCGGGGGCCACATTTAGAGAAAAAAATGTGTCTGGGGGCCAGTATATCTATTTTTAGGGACACTAATACAAAACCTCAGAATAACGTCTGCTAAAAACGTTATGACAGACCGCCTTAAAAACGTAATGAAATTTATATTTTTCTATGAACGATAAAACACTAAATATTAACAAAATATGAACGTCACACCCCCTTTCGATCGACATGTTTTACAATCAAGTGAAACGCAACAAAAATGCAACAAACAGTGAAATATGAACGCAAAGTGTACAAAATAAACCCATCTACAATCTGATATATCTCATATATCACTAATCTTTAGAACTTTGTTGTGAAAATCTCCAGTCCGCGTCTGTGGAAACACTTCCCGTCCACACTGCTTGGTGCCTCGTCTGAGCTGCTGTGACGTAGATTACCATAGTAACTAATTAGATGACCATAGTAACTAATTAGATTACCATCCATCCATCTTCTTCCGCTTATCCGAGTTCGGGTCGCGGGGGCAGCAGCCTAAGCAAGGAAGCCCAGCCTTCCCTCTCCCCAGCCACTTGGTCCAGCTCCTCCCGGGGGATCCCGAGGCGTTCCCGGGAGAGATAGTCTTCCCAACGTGTCCTGGGTCTTCCCCGTGGCCTCCTACCGGTCGGATGTGCCCGAAACACCTCCCTAGGGAGGCGTTCGGGTGGCATCCTGACCAGATGCCCGAACCACCTCATCTGGCTCCTCTCGATGTGGAGGAGCAGCGGCTTTACTTTGAGCTCCTCCCGGATGACAGAGCTTCTCACCCTATCTCTAAGGGAGAGCCCCGCCACCCGGCGGACGAAACTCATTTCGGCTGCTTGTACCCGTGATCTTGTCCTTTCGGTCATAACCCAGAGCTCATGACCATTGGTGAGGATGGGAACGTAGATCGACCGGTAAATTGAGAGCTTTGCCTTCCGGCTCAGCTCCTTCTTTACCACAACGGATCGATACAGCGTCCGCATTACTGAAGACGCCGCACCGATCCGCCTGTCGATCTCACGATCCACTCTTCCCCCACTCGTGAACAAGACTCCGAGGTACTTGAACTCCTCCACTTGGGGCAGGGTCTCCTCCCCAACCCGGAGATGGCACTCCACCCTTTTCCGGGCGAGAACCATGGACTCGGACTTGGAGGTGCTGATTCCCATCCCAGTCGCTTCACACTCGGCTGCGAACCGATCCAGTGAGAGTAGTATAGTATATATATATATATATATATATATATATATATATATATATATATACATACACTACCGTTCAAAAGTTTGGGGTCACCCAAACAATTTTGTGGAATAGCCTTCATTTCTAAGAACAGGAATAGACTGTCGAGTTTCAGATGAAAGTTCTCTTTTTCTGGCCATTTTGAGCGTTTAATTGACCCCACAAATGTGATGCTCCAGAAACTCAATCTGCTCAAAGGAAGGTCAGTTTTGTAGCTTCTGTAACGAGCTAAAATGTTTTCAGATGTGTGAACATGATTGCACAAGGGTTTTCTAATCATCAATTAGCCTTCTGAGCCAATGAGCAAACACATTGTACCATTAGAACACTGGAAAGATAGTTGCTGGAAATAGGCCTCTATAGATCTATGTAGATATTGCACCAAAAACCAGACATTTGCAGCTAGAATATTCATTTACCACATTAGCAATGTATAGTGTGTGGTGGATATACACACACAGGACACTTATTAATTATTACGGTTATAATTCACTGCGTTCTAGCCCATGTTTACTTGCATAGGTGCATAGGTGCTTTTACTTTGAAGTGTTGAGACACACCTCTGTGGTGCTGACGTAATTACCTGTGCGACAGTTTGGTGGTTGTGTTGTTCTCTCTGAAAATAAACGGAGTGTTACTTGGCTCTCCAAAGAGGAATAAATCTCCGTCGTTTCTCTGCCTACACTCCTACATTGGTGACCCCTTTTTACTCTTGGACGTTTCCAGAGTTTACTGAACATGTCTGCTACACTAAAGTTGCCCGACTTTTGGGAAGGGAACGCAATTGCGTGGTTCGCACAGGCGGAGGCTCAATTCGCCATCAAAGACATTACGGCGGACGAAACAAAGTTTTATCATGTGGTGGCGTCCCTTACAAGCTCAACTGCGGGGAGAGTGGTGAGTCTGCTAGAACGTCCTCCTGCACGCAACAAATACGCCGCTCTGAAGGCGCATCTACTGGAGACTTTTGGACTTTCTGAATCCGAACGTGCGCGCCAACTCCTCTCACTTCCCGGTCTCGGCGACAGTAAGCCTTCTGAGCTGATGGATCACATGCTGGCTCTGCTGGGAGACCATCAGCCGTGTTTTCTTTTCAAAGAACTATTCCTGCAGCAGCTTCCAGAACAGGTGCGTTTGGCACTTGCGAATTCATCTATTACGGATTTTCGCCAGTTGGCCAGGGAGGCGGACAAATTTTTCTCAGCTGGGAAGAAATGTTTTGCAGCCACGCCCCCTTCCACGTCTACTGCCACCAGTGATGACCATATGCACCAGCCATACTCCATCTCTGCCACCACTACTGTGCCCCGACGTGCAAAGCAGTCAGGAGGATTGTGTTTCTACCACGCCAAGTTTGGCAACAAAGCCAAGAAATGCCTTCCCCCCTGTACATTCAGTGCGTCGGGAAACGCACCGGCCGCCACCTATTAGCAGCCGTGGGTGACGGCCGTACCAGCGGCTTGCTGTTTATTACTGACTCCCTCTCCGGTCGTCGCTTTCTTTGTGACACAGGTGCCCATATGAGTGCGCTGCCAGCATCAGCCACAGACATTCGAGCAGGGCCGTGTGGCCCCCCCCTTCTGGCCGCAAATGGCAGCACAATCCACACCTTTGGCACACGCACTGTGACAGTGAGTTTTGCTGGTCAGCGTTTTACCTGGGATTTTGTGTCAGCAAAGGTGTCCACTCCCCTGTTGGGTGCTGATTTCTTGTTTGCCAACAAGCTTCTAGTGGATGTGAGGAACCGCCGCCTCGTCCACGCTGAAACATTCGGCTCATTTCCCTGTGAACACAGTGACACTGCCCCGATGAAGCTGTCCAGTGCCCTCTCGCCCGCTGATGACTTTTCTCACCTCCTCAAGGAGTTCTCAGACATCACCGCACCTACCTTCTCCTCCGCCTCCGCCAAACATGGTGTGTCGCACTACATCTCCACCAATGGCCCGCCTGTGCACGCCAAAGCCCGGCGCCTTGACCCACACAAGCTCAGTATCGCAAGAGCTGAGTTCGACGCCATGGAACGCCTTGGCATCGTCCGCCGGTCGAACAGTCCCTGGGCCTCCCCCCTTCACCTGGTGCCAAAGCCCAATGGTGGTTGGCGCCCGTGCGGCGACTACCGACGCCTTAATGCTGTCACTACGCCGGACCGGTACCCTATTCCACACATCCATGACTTTTCTGCCCACCTGGCGGGTGCGTCTATTTTTTCTAAAGTGGACCTCGTCCGGGGCTATCACCAGGTACCAGTTCAGCCTCAGGACATTCCCAAAACAGCGGTGATTACCCCATTCGGGCTTTTTGAGTTTCTACGGATGCCATTCGGACTAAAAAATGCTGCCCAGACCTTTCAGCGATTGATGGACACGGTGCTGCGTGACTTGTCATTCGTTTTTGTCTACCTGGACGATATCCTAGTGGCCAGCACGTCTGAGGCAGAGCACCTATCACACCTGCGTCTTCTCTTCAGTCGTCTCCAGCAGCACGGCTTGATCATCAACCCAGCGAAATGCCAGTTTGGACTGTCTTCCATGGATTTCCTGGGCCACCACATCACTACAGCAGGGGCGATTCCTCTGCCGTCAAAGGTGGAGGCAGTGTTGGGGCTTCCGCAGCCTCACACTGTCAAGGCTCTACAAGAGTTCTGCGGCATGGTCAATTTTTACCACCGTTTTGTGCCTCGGGCTGCCGACCTTATGCGCCCCCTATACAGCGCTCTCAAGGGTAAAAAAACTTCTAAGCATGCCCTTTCTTGGTCCACGGACATGTTGGCAGCTTTCTCTGCTACAAAGGATGCACTCGCGGACGCAACTATGCTGGCTCACCCGGTGCCTGACGCCCCTGTTGCTCTGACCACGGACGCCTCAGACTATGCTGTTGGTGCTGTTCTCCAGCAGTTGGTCAATAGTGTTTGGCAACCTCTCGCTTTTTTCAGCCGCCAACTTAGGTCCAGTGAGCAGAAATATAGCACTTTTGACCGTGAACTCCTCGCCCTGTATTTAGCCATCCGTCATTTCCGTTTCCTGCTGGAAGCCCGTCCGTTCACTGCCTTTGTGGATCACAAGCCTTTGACCTTCGCCATGGCCAAGGTGTCGGAACCATGGTCTGCCAGGCAACAGCGCCACCTAGCTTTTATTTCTGAATTTACCACGGACATTAAACATGTGTCAGGAAAAGACAATCCCGTGGCTGACTGCCTCTCCCGTGTGGTCATTGGTGCTGTCCACCTTGGAATAGACTATGCCCGAATGGCTGTGGACCAAGTTTCGGACCCCGACATTCAGGCGTACAGAACAGCGGTCACTGGCCTCCAGTTGGCGGACGTCCCGTTCGGCGATGCCGGCACAACGCTGCTCTGCGACGTATCTCTGGACCTGCCCCGTCCTGTGGTGCCGCAGGTCTGGAGACGGCAAGTTTTCGACGCCATACATGGCCTCTCGCACCCAGGCAGCAAGCCGTCACAGCGTCTCGTGGCAGCAAAGTTTGTCTGGCATGGCCTCAAGAAGGACATTCGCGACTGGGTCAGGACCTGTGTGGCATGCCAACGCGCTAAGATCCATCGCCATGTTAAGGCCCCGTTGGAGCAGTTTGCAGTTCCCGAAAGACGTTTTGACCACGTCAACGTTGACCTGGTAGGACCCCTTCCTCCCTCCAGGGGATTTACTCACCTTCTGACTATGGTGGACCGGACCACCCGTTGGCCGGAGGTTGTCCCACTGTCGGCAACGACATCAGCTGATGTGGCCCGGGCCTTCATTGGTACCTGGGTCGCCCGGTATGGTGCCCCATCTGACCTTTCGTCTGATCGTGGCCCCCAGTTTACTTCCGAGCTCTGGAATACTGTTGCCTGTCAGTTGGGTGTCTCACTCCACCGCACTACAGCATACCACCCTCAAGCAAACGGCATGTGTGAACGTTTTCACAGGGACATGAAGGCCGCCCTTAAGGCTTCTCTCACAGACGACGGCTGGGTCGACAAGCTCCCGTGGGTGATGCTGGGGATTAGAACTGCGCCTAAAGAGGACCTCCTGTCTTCCTCAGCGGAGTTAGTTTATGGCCAGACCCTCAGAGTCCCAGGTGAATTTATACCCCGCACTACAGTCCCCTGGTCTGCTTCTGACCAGCGGCGTAGCCTCATGGACACTGCCCGTACCTTCCTACCAGTCCCGACCTCGCACCACTGCTTGCCCCAGGTGCACATTCCCCCTGACCTGCGAGCAGCGGGGTACGTGTTCATCCGCCACGATGCCCATAGGGGGCCCTTGCAACCACCATACGACGGTCCTTATCGGGTTGTGGAGGCTGGGGATAAGACATTTGTCATTGACATTGGGGGCAGACTGGATCGCGTCTCAGTGGACCGGCTGAAGCCAGCCCACCTGGATTTGGGCCGTTCAGTTGAGGTGGCTCAGGCACCACGTCGCGGTCGACCCCCACACTGCCAACCGACGTCTGCTCGCCGTCAGCAGCCGGCTGTCACCCTCCCGCTTCACCCCCCTCCACCTGCCCAGGAGCTTCGGAATCGCTTTGGGCGGGTCATTCGGGTCCCTGGTCGTTTCACTGGGCCAGTTCTTGTGAATTCTGGGGGGACGTGTGTGGTGGATATACACACACAGGACACTTATTAATTATTACGGTTATAATTCACTGCGTTCTAGCCCATGTTTACTTGCATAGGTGCATAGGTGCTTTTACTTTGAAGTGTTGAGACACACCTCTGTGGTGCTGACGTAATTACCTGTGCGACAGTTTGGTGGTTGTGTTGTTCTCTCTGAAAATAAACGGAGTGTTACTTGGCTCTCCAAAGAGGAATAAATCTCCGTCGTTTCTCTGCCTACACTCCTACAAGAGTGTATTTCTTTAAAGTTAAGACTAGTTTAAAGTTATCTTCATTGAAAATAAGGACATTTCAATGTGACCCCAAACTTTTGAACGGTAGTGTATATATATAGTATAGTAACTAATTAGATTACCATAGTAACTGGTATATCATCCAAAAGCGCAGATTCCAACCATTGAAATACTTTGTATAGTTCAAGACTTACGGTCATTAGAAAACATGACTGCACATCATAATGGCAGCTACACTTTCCATCTTGAAGGCCTACTGAAATGAAATGTTCTTATTTAAACGGGGATAGCAGGTCCATTCTATGTGTCATACTTGATCATTTTGCGATATTGCCATATTTTTGCTGAACGGATTTAGTAGAGAACATCGACGATAAAGTTTTGGTCGCTGATAAAAAAGCCTTGCCTGTACCGGAAGTAGCGTGACGTCACAGGTTGAAGAGCTCCTCACATTTGCACATTGTTTACACCAGCAGCGAGAGCGGTTCGGACCGAGAAAGCGACGATTACCCCATTAATTAGAGCCAGGATGAAAGATTTGTGGATGAGGAACGTGAGAGTGAAGGATTAGAGTGCAGTGCAGGACGTATCTTTTTTCGCTCTGACCGTAACTTAGGTACAAGGGCTCATTGGATTCCACACTCTCTCCTTTTTCTATTGTGGATCACTGATTTGTATTTTAAACCACCTCGGATACTATATCCTCTTGAAAATGAGAGTCGAGAACGCGAAATGGACATTCACAGTGACTTTTATCTCCACGACAATACATCGGCGAAGCACTTTAGCTACGGAGCTAACGTGATAGCATCGTGCTTAACTGCATATATAAACAGAAGAAATAAGCCCCTGACTGGAAGGATAGACCGAAGATCAACAATACTACTATTACTATTAAACCCTGGACCTGTAACCACACGGTTAATGCTGTACCGCCTGGCGAAGCCTAGCAATGCTGTTGCTAACGACGCCATTAAAGCTAGCTTAGCTACGGGACCTCGACAGAGCTATGCTAAAAACATTAGCTCTCCACCTATGCCAGCCCTCATCTGCTCATCACGACCCGTGCTCACCTGCGTTCCAGCGATCGACGGCGCGACAAAGGACTTCACCACGATGATCGGTGCGGTCGGCGGCCCGGAGACGGAGGAAGTCAAGGTGAGGACAGCGACGCGGCAGCGGACGGGGGACGGCGTTGTAGCTTTCGACGACACCCCGGCCGCCATCAGAGTCGGCAAGAAACATACGTTTCCCCAAAGTTACGTACGTGACATGCACATAGCGCCACGCACGTACAGGCAAGCGATCAAATGTTTGGAAGCCAAAGCTGTACTCACGGTAGCGCGTCTGCTATCCAACTCAAAGTCCTCCTGGTTGTGTTGCTGTAGGCAGCCGCTAATACACTGATCCCACCTACAGCTTTCTTCTTTGCAGTCTCCATTGTTAATTGAACAAATTGCAAAAGATTCACCAACACAGATGTCCAGAATACTGTGGAATTATGTGGTGAAAACAGACGACTTAAGCTGGCGACCGTGCTATTCCAAAATGTCTCCTTCAACCCTTGACGTCACGCGCAAACGTCATCATACCCAGACCTTTTCAACCGGAAGTTTCCCGGGAAATTTAAAATTGCACTTTATAAGTTAACCCGGCCGTATTGGCATGCGTTGCAATGTTAAGATTTCATCATTGATATATAAACTATCAGACTGCGTGGTCGGTAGTAGTGGGTTTCAGTAGGCCTTTAAAGATCTAAAAAAAATATTTGGGATAGTCTGGCGGGCCAGATTGAAAAGCTTAACGGGCTGCATGTGGCCCCCGGGCCTTAATTTGCCCAGGTCTGATGTAGATGGTGGATGTTTTACAATCTGTACACACGAGCAAATAACCTACAAAGACGAAAACGTGAACTATCTTAACTTGACTGTGCATCTTTGTCAATAGGCGGGGCCTCGCGGTTGTAGGCTAGCTGCTGAAGCCCTGGCGGGCGACGACAGAGCGCGGCGTGGTTCATCCTGACGCTCACTGTCACCGGCTAGGATTGGAGAAAGTTATTCGGATATACTGCCAACATGTCTGGTGATGAAGAAACCGAGGAGCAGACCGTCGCCGACGACTTGGTGGTAACCAAGTACAAGATGGGAGCCGAGATAGCTAACCGTAAGTAGTTGTAGAGTTAAATGTCAGCATCCTGCTCATGTTAGCTAGCCTAGCAGCTGCTGTGCCATGTGCCACAGCGCAGACAAACGCCTTCATTTTCACTAAGTTATCTTCCCGTCAAAACCAAGCATTATTTGGACAAAGCTACACCATTAAGAAGCGGTTTCTGTAAAATCCCACCAGTTGTTTATCGTCACGTTATTGCCACATTAGCACTAGCTAGCTAGGCAGCTAAGTGGCTGAGTAATGGCAAGCGTCTTTTAGCTCCAAGTGCTAACAGATACTGGCAAGTAAAATGTTTACGCTAAGGCCTGGGACCTTGATTAAAATATAGATTAGAACGAAGGCGTAGGATCAGCTAATATTATAGCGTCGAATCTTGCGCTTAAGCTGTTGTCTTACCTTACTTTTTTGGTGAATGGTTCACATTTAATGTCAAACTAGGTCATATTACACAAATAACATTACAATATCATATAGCTTTGTTTATTATATGTGAAATTTAAATGAATGGCATGTATTCTCTAAATAGGTTAATTGCTTGTTGTAAGTCAACATTGGCTATTGTGATATTGCTACTAGAAATTGTTGGCCCCTCATTTAACTTAAGGATGTTCACATGCATTTTTAAGCACAATCTAGTGAATGATAGAACAGTGTAAATGTTCTACCTAGTGTGGAACTCAATTTGATCAAGTCTCTGGGTTTTTTTTCAACAATTTTTGATATTTCATGTGCTTTGTTTATTTATGAGACTCACCCCCCCACCACATCCCACCTCCCCGGATTGTAAATACCGTATTTTTCGGAGTATAAGTCGCACCGGCCGAAAATGCATAATAAAGAAGGGAAAAAACATATATAAGTCGCACTGGAGTATAATTCGCATTTTGAGGGGAAATTTATTTGATAAAACCCAACACCAAGAATAGACATTTGAAAGGCAATTTAAATTAAATAAAGAATAGTGAACAACAGGCTGAATAAGTGTACGTTATATGACGCATAAATAACCAACTGAGAACGTGCCTGGTATGTTAACGTAACATATTATGGTAAGAGTCATTCAAATAACTATAACATATAGAACATGCTATATGTTTACCAAACAATCTGTCACTCCTAATCGCTAAATCCCATGAAATCTTATACGTCTAGTCTCTTTCGGGAATGAGCTAAATAATATTATTTTATATTTTACGGTAATGTGTTAATAATTTCACACATAAGTCGCTCCAGAGTATAAGTCGCACCCCCGGCCAAACTATGAAAAAAACTGCGACTTATAGTCCGAAAAATACGGTAATCAAATGTATATACTTGTTCTTATGCTTTCTGAGCTCACTATGTTCACTGCTCACTGTACATATCCTACGAAGTCAGACCTAAACTGTTTCAATGTCCATTTCTCAGATGATATAATTGTTGATGACTGATATCAACCAAACCTAACCCCCCCACCCCCCACCCCAACCCCCTCCACATCCCACCCCCCGGATTGTAAATAATGTAAATAATTCAATGTATATACTCTGATGATTAACTTCTGTGATGACTGTATTATGCTGATAGTATATATTTGTACCATGAATTGATTAACGTTGACCCCGACTTAAACAAGTTGAAAAACGTATTCGGGTGTTACCATTTAGTGGTCAATTGCAATCTACTAATAAAAGTTTCAATCAATCAAAAACAATGTAACAAACTAAATCAGGCTTGACCAAAGTCCGGTTCAGGGGAAATTTGTGCTCAAAGCCTATTCTTAATATTTACAGAATATCAGAATTGAACATTTATTAACTACATTTTGAGATATAGGCTGTTTTCCTTTAACCATATTTACCTGCACAGCATTTTTTGACCTACAGATTCGGAATGATATCTTAGGTTTTACTCTGAAGTAATTTAGATCACTGTTATCATTTGTACACTTTTCTAATGGTTTCATTTATAAGACTTGGTAAAAATGTATTTGATTTCATTGTTTTGTTTACCAGTACGAGGACAAGTAAAATGTCTTTATAAAGTCAGCAAAGAAAGCAACAATGCAAGAGAGATCCTAATTCTTTCCACCAGCGATTCAAAAGGACAAGTTCAACTATTAGCTAGTATTTTGTATATTTCAGGTGAGTAATCCATTTAGTTGTTAAATATTTTTTCCCCATCTTGCAGATGTCCTAAAGATGGTGGTTGCGGCTGCCACGGCTGGTGTCTCTGTGGTCAGCCTGTGTGAAAAGGGAGATGCGTTCATCCTGACAGAAACTGGGAAAATCTTCAAGAGGGAAAAAGACATGAAGAAAGGTATGTGTCGATGTATGTTCGTATATTCAGGTGGTATCACACGTTTCCCTAAGATACTGTATTATCTCTCCTTTTCAGGTATCGCCTTTCCGACTTGCGTGTCGGTTAATAATTGCGTGTGCCACCACTCCCCACTCAAGAGCGACCCTGATGTCATTCTTAAAGACGACGACTTGGTCAAAGTGTAAGCTGCTGAAACAGCTGATATTTATTATTTTAGAAATGTTGACATTCATTTTTAGTAGGGATGTAACGATTGATCGATAGATTGATTTCAGGTTTTCCTCTTAATTTAACTAAATATGGCGCACTACCACGGCAAAATCATGGCCGCCACAACTTAAAAATACGTTGTTTTTTTTATGTGAAAACTAATTAAATTTAATATAACAAGCAGTAGAAAATGGATGCATGGATAATGCATTACAGCCTACAGAATAAGTCAAAAGTCTGACACTCGCTATTTTTAACTTGTATTTAGAATCTCATGATAACAGCCGGCGTAATTCCAACAGGTTTTACCTCCGGTGCAGACACTTTTGTCTCTGTGCTTCCCCAGACACACACCAACACTTCTTGATTTTCCGTCAATACGCTTCCAGAAAAAATACTTTGATCACCAAACACAGCGCTGCTGAAAGCGGATGTTGTGATATAAACAAGACGCACACGATTGGAGTGTGGTCATCATGTCTGCGATTTGAATGTTACTGAAATATATCCCAGATATACCCGCAGACAGCGATCTACAAAACGTGCAAATATTAAGTGGACTTTTAAGGAGAATGTCCAAATGGAGCAGCAGCACGAAGCAAGTGTGACATCAGGCTTGCTGCAGCTGGCGTTTCGTCAGGGATATCAAGGGACAGAAGTAGTTTCTAAACACAAGTACATTCTATAATAACACCAGAAAAATATGCTAGATTTCTTGCTAGTCAGTTTTAATAAAGAAAAAGTCACTAAAAGTCTCTACACACTAAAAAAAATCTCAACAGAGTACATTGTACAATAAGCAGCAACAATTGAAAATAGAGCAAAACAATGTAACATAAAAATATATGTTAATATTAATTAACACATCCATCTATCCATCCATCCATTTTCTTCCGCTTATTTAAATGTATGTACTGTATACATTTTTTGAGCCATTTTAATGGAAAAATCATATTATAGCAAATTAAACAAAGATGTCGTGGTGACCACGCCCCCACTGCCTCAGGTATCTTGGCAATCTAGGGGAAACCCTGGATTTATATTCCTAAAATTCAAGAATATTGATATGTGCTGGGCTATTTAGCTTTGTAGAAGATAAATATCAATCTCACAGTACAAACTACTGCTCTGAAAATGTGGAAAATCTGTCTTTGAAGTTAAGGCCATTTTATCTGCCCAGTGACACCCCCCCCCCCCCCCCCACCCACCCCCCGCTGTAATTATCTTGGGTGATTTGAACCACAGTAATCTATGGTAATTCCCTTTACAAGAAATGATAGGAATATGCAGTGTCCTGCATCCTGTATTTTTTTCACAGTCACACTGGTTGAATTTTTAGCTAAAAAGTTACTGAATCTGTTTCAACTCATTGAATAATTTCGTATCGTATCGTTCTACCTTCTAAATAAACTATTGTCCCTGAATGGTATCGGCAACATCAAATCACGAATCGAATCGAATTGTTAAAACAAATCGTTGCAGCCCTAATTTTTAGTAATTGTTTGTTTTTCTCCTGTGTGTGTTCAGGGATCTGGGTGTGCATGTTGATGGCTTTATCTCCAACGTGGCTCACAGCTTTGTAGTTGGCGTTACCAAGGTAAAACAGCAAGGAACTGACTTAAAAGCAGTATTTTTTTACAGCCAGTTTGTCTTCCGTGTATGTAATGTTTTTATGTCTTTGCAGGATAAACCACTGACAGGCCGCAAGGCTGACGTCATCACAGCAGCTCATCTGTGCGCCGAGGCTGCTCTGCGTCTTGTCAAGCCAGGAAACCAGGTGACGTTCTCCCACGATCAAATCTGATATAGTCATAATTTTGCAGTTTCCACCTCATCTAATCATTCTTTTTCTCCTTTTCAGAACACACAGGTCACAGAGGCGTGGAACAAGATTGCAAAGTCATTCAACTGCTCACCAATCGAAGGTGGGTGTCTGCAAATTGCATGTCTAAAAGCGTGCATGAGACAATTTTAATTTGATATGTATGTTTTCAGGCCTGCTATCCCATCAGCTCAAACAGCACGTCATAGATGGAGAGAAAACTATTATCCAGAATCCAACGGACCAGCAAAAGTGAGTTCAGTGAAGCCATTAATTTCCATTAAGCAGTTTACCGTAGTCAGACTGCACTTCAGCGTCCCCACGTTAGAGTTTGGCTTGCATTTGGACAGGGTGTGCAGGTTGTATGGTGATACCTGTGTCAGCAATGTAACTGGCATCACGGGAACATCACATCACATCAGTACAACACATAAAAATTACACAATGACTTCAACAAAAAGGACACAGTAAGCAAAGGAGCACAATGAAGCTTTGTTTGGGAAAATGCTTAGTGTATTCTTACTAGTGCCGTGAATGTCATATGCAAATATTTTCAAAATATTTACTTCATTTATTTGCTCAAAACTTAACCGTTTGATCTCAAGTTTCGTCAGGGTGATGAAACGGTTTATGAAAAAAATCCTGAACTGTTGGGTTGGCCTGACACAGTTAGTGTGTGTGTTGTTCGGCTCATATGTTTTTTCTATGTGTTACTAATAAAGGTGGAGGAAATTATTGTAAATCGACGTACAAAATTCCAAATATTGCTTATATTGTGGAACCTCATTAGTTCTTAATATAGTAAAACGCATTTCCCCATAAACAGCAATGTTAACATGAATAATAGGTTCTCGCCTTGACAAAAGTCCCTATTCAGTGCTGTACGGTGCAACAAATTTACTCGCAAACGCGCCTAAAAATGGACCTTGCAACTTTTAAAAAATTAAATAAATAAAAATAAAAATGTTGTACATGTGTGAAAAGGGATTTCAACCCTTTTATCGCGTTTTGTGCTAAAGTAAATCCATCCAAATTTGATAAAACTACAGTAAAATTTTCCCCCGTCTGTACAGTACGTTTGAAATAAATTTAAACCTTAACCAAATTATTAATCATTAGCGCTGAGAGCTTTGTGTATCCCCCCGCCCCTCTCCTATAATAATGTTTACTTATAAAAATACCACTGTTAAAGGTCAATTATTTTTATGTTGCTGCTGGCGTTTAAACAGGTCCTCTTAAACCTGGGCACTTTATTTCACATTTTGTTCTTTTGTGTTTTTGTTAGCTAAATCATTTAGCATATCTACCGTATTTTTCGCACTATAAGGCACACCGGATTATAAGGCGCACCTTCAATGAATGGCATATTTCAATACTTTGTTCATATATTAGGCGCACCGGATTATAAGGCGCACCTATGCATCCATTAGATGGAGCTGCGCTAAAGGGAATGTCAACAAAACAGTCAGACAGGTCAGTCAAACTTTATTAATAGATTACACACCAGCGTTCTGACAACTCTGTTCACTCCCAAAATGAATAAACGGGTGATTTACTCGTGTTACGTAAATCGAACGTTAGTGCTATCACAATATAGTAACACTCGAAATAGTGCAGAGCAATAACAATATATCAATCAATCATCAATCAATGTTTATTTATATAGCCCTAAATCACAAGTGTCTCAAAGGGCTGCCATCATCAGTATCAATAACTCAACGTTGCTCAAACGTTAGTGTCACACAACACAACACACAAATAAACATGTAAAGCTCACTTTATGAAGTTATTCCTCATCCACGAATCGCTCGAATTCTTCTTCTTCAGTGTCCGAATTAAACAGTTGGGCGAATACGGCATCCAACATGCCCGGCTCCGTCTCGTCGAAGTCATCATTAATCGAGTCAGTTTCGCTGCTGTTGTCCAACAGTTCAGTGACAATTCCTGCCTTCCTGAAAGCTCGGACCACAGTTGAGACTGAATCAGCCCAGGCATTTACAAGCCACTGGCGGATAGTGGCGTATGTCGTCCGGCGCTGTCTCCGTCTTGGTGAACGTGTGTTCGCCTTTTGTCATCCACTGTTCCCACGCAGTTAGCAGTCTAGCTTCGAATGCCCTGTTGACACCAATATCTAGAGGTTGGAGTTCTTTTGTCAATCCATCCGGAATGACGGCGAATATTGAATTAAGCGCTTAAGCGTGTCTCTTAATGTGATGTTATGAGCTAGCGAATATAACTACACTACCCAGCATGCAACCGGAGTGACGAGCATGCGCGGTAGCCCTGAGAAGCATTGTTGTATGTCGTCATGCCGGCAGTTAGAATGTGGTTATGAGCACGCTGTGAGTAAACGTTGAGAACTCAGCCAACGCGCCTCGTCTGCATTATTTATAATTTGACAGACAACACACTTAATAGGAGCCATTTTGGGGTCTTTACATAAACACACAAATGGAAATGAAACGTCATATATCCCAGCATGCACCGCACGCTTCTTTTTCTACGGGGGCAGCTGCTTCAAAAAGATGGCGGCTGTTTACCGTAGTTGCGAGACCTAAACTTTATGAAAATGAAGTTTGTTGTAGGCTCAATATTTGTCCATATATAAGGCGCACCGAATTATAAGGCGCACTGTCAGCTTTTGACAAAATTGGAGGTTTTTAGGTGCGCTTCATAGTGCGGAAAATACGGTAAATGTTTTTTTTAAAAAGATTGGAGATTGTAATGGACTTTTCTTATATTATTTTCAAGGCTTTTTCTTTTTTTCTTATCTCACAACACCTCTTAGGTTGGGATCCTATTATGCAAAACCTAATCGTCTTACTTGTTGATACCTGTTTTTGTATATTTGGGATCCCCATCAATCCTGAAAATTGAAAAACAAGGCATGGTGAAAATATCTAGTTACGTCCACAAATATTTCCATTTATGGGTTAGTTTATGGGCCAAACTGTATCGGGATATGGGTTTTGGTCCATATCGCACAGCCCTAAACTTGTGTTAGCGACAATGGGAGAGGGAGGTTTTTTTGGGTTGGTGCACTAATTGTAAGTGTATCATGTGTTTTTTATGTTCAATTACCGTAATAAAAAAATAATAATACAAAAATATTTTTTTAATATATTTTTTTCTTGTGCGGCCCGGTACCAATTGATCCACGGACCGGTAACGGGCCGCGACCTGGTGGTTGGGGACTACTGCACTAGTAGATTACTTTGTGTTTTCTTGTAGGAAGGACCATGAGAAGGCTGAGTTTGAGGTGCATGAAGTGTATGCAGTGGATGTACTTGTCAGCACTGGAGAGGGCAAGGTTAGTCAATCTTTTTACATAAATTTCCAATAGTCCCTTTTTAAAGTACCAGAATGTTTAAAAAAAAAAAATTTGCTATATTTTAAATTCAGGCAAAGGACGGCGGTCTAAGGACCACGGTATACAAACGAGACCCCAACAAGGTGTACGGATTAAAGATGAAGACCTCCCGGATGTTCTTCAGTGAGATGGAGAGACGCTTTGATAAAATGGCATTCACTCTGAGGTAACACTTGTTGATGATGTGTTTTTTTCCAAGCCGACCTGCTTCTCAAGACAGATACCGATAACAAAGTGGCAGATATTTTTTAAATGTAACTGTAGTTTGTGTACACCTGGGGGTAAGACAAGGATTTGACAAACTAAACCTGTAGATTTTTCCTGACAAACCACAGTACCCTTCAACAAGGGTTTGTCATTGAGCTCCATCATTTCCATGATGAAAACACAGATCTCCTTAGACCTCATCTTTTTTCACCTTTCAAATGTTGCGGCGATAGGAGCAAGCTCCGGGCCTTTTTTTGCGGTTGGCGTTGAGGCAGCTTCTTTAGCAAGGTGTCCTTGTAGGCTTTTAAATAACCTTTATAGTGATAATTGTGTTTCAGGTGGCTGATATGGTTTGATGTGTTAAACGGTAATGTTTCCCTCTTCGCAGAGTGTTTGCAGATCATTTAGGGCAAAAAGTCGTTCTCTGATACGGTGAAGAAGTCCTACACAGTTGACGCCATGTTTGTTTGCGATGAGCTCTGGGAAAGTTTACATTAGACTTACTTACAGCATGGCAAGAAGAGAAAAGAAGCGCTTGATTTCCTCACCTTAACACACCTAGAGCAAACTACAGATGATCTGGCCTCAGTGACATCATAATATTTTTACATTGGCCAATAATTATCTGTGATATTTATCCTGCACCCTGACATTTAAATATGCCATTGTTTTTACTACAGACAAAACGCCAGAGTTGACCACAATTCATTACATGACGATGGTCGACTTTTGATTTGTTCTAAGGAATAACTAAATAAAATAATAACCCAGACAGTCGAATCGTGTGCGGAGGAACGGAGGATTAAACATGGAGCTGACTTTGTTGCGTAATCTTCATTCTTCTTCTTTGCTAATACTGTCAACTTTTTTGATAAATTATCCATATTGTGCCGGGGACAGAGATGAATGGACTAGACTGACCACGCGGCATACTTGCATGAGACCAAACCGATTGCAACATTCCTGACCTGCAGGGATGTGACAGCCTGTGTCCAAAACAGTTAAAAGCAAGTGGTTGTCTGAAAGGGGAACTGCACTTTTTTTATTTTGCCTATTGTTCACAATACTTATGAGAGACAAGAAGACAAAAGTTTATTTTATTCCTTTTTATTTTAACTTGTAAAAATCAGCTCGTTGTAGGTGGCTAGCAATGCAACTAAAGGTACAGTGTTTCCCATAAACTGCCAAGATACCTGTGGCGGTGGGGGCGTGGCTATGGGCGTGGTCACATGACATCATCGAGTAATTTGCATAATTTACTACAATGATATGATTTTCTCTAAAAAGGCTCAAAAAATGTATACTTACTAATTAATAATAACAGTTTTGTTTTAAACGTCCATCCATCCATCCATCCATTTTACAATATAATTACAACACTTTATGTACATAATTATATACAGATTTGAACAATAAGTTATTCACTGAAATATATTTATTAATTGTGGTTAAGTAAATCTGAACAGCCGATATGGGCATCTACATCAACTATATGATTTGCCTGAGAAGCTGGACAGGACAAAAAAAAAAGTTTAAAAAAAAAAAAAAAATGTTTGTGCCGGCCTTAATTCTTTCGTGGTGGGCCGCCACAAATAAATTAATGTGTGGGAAACACTGACCTTACTAGGTCAACGTATATCTCCATATACGGTAAAGGTTTACCTGAAAAACTTTGCACAAGTCTGTAATTTTTATCCAGTTGTAGTCAAAAAGTGTTTTTTTTTTCCTGTCCTCTTCTTGTGGGGCAGACTGGCTCGTACATGCACACGCATGCTAAAATCCTCCACTGTTGCCCTTTCTCATAAAAAGTAGTGTATAGTTCTAACTTATATCTTTTTGTAGAGTCAATATAGAAGCGCTAAAACCTACAAAATGGTTGACAGAATGGTGATGTAGTAAAATGGGGTTTGGCCTGAAAAGAGCTTTGGCTTGTAAATTGCCCTCAAAGCAGCGCACTCCAAAGAGTCGGTCATAAAACGGTTTGAAAATGGTCCGTAAAACTAAATCTTTGCAAACATTTTACCAGATCACCAACATTAAATGTTATGTAGACCACAAGGAAGTATTTTAATTATAGGAAAACAAATCCTAGTGTGAACCCCTTTTATGTATGAATACGATTTATTCTACTCCTAACGAGCGGAAGCTGCCATGCAAGGCGCTAACCACGACCCATCAGAAAAAAGTTTGAGGTTCAGTGTCTTGACAAGGACACCTCGACATGAGCTCAAACTAGTAACCCTCCGGTTACAAGATGGCAACTCTACCCGCTCAGCCATGCCGCCTCACACATTTAAAATAAAATAAAAAAGCACATTAAATAAAATAAAAAACACCAGATAATTTAGATGTTCGCTATCAGGAAATAGGCTTATGTCTCGCATTGCATCACTCGCGCCAACATTTGCATTTCTAGATTTTTGACAGCCTTTAATACGCTTTACTTTGACCTGAGGGTTTTTTGTACTCAGGCACCCCTGATGTCCTCTATTTAGCTGAATTTCGTTGTTTTTCTACCCAAAGTGGTATTTTTAGATTTCCCTATAAAACCTCTTAACTCGGCCACGCTCTGGCGCACCGCGGTTAGCTGGCTGCTTAGAGCTAACCACGGCAGCAGGCTGAGTACACCCGAGAGTACAGCCTACACTAACTGACTTGTTCACGCTTTCCAGCGCACTGTGGCTAGCTGGATAGAGTCAAGTAGGCCGAGTGCAGCCTGTGCTAACTGGCTGAGGTCAACAGCTAACTGGGGGCTAACAGTGAGGCATAAGCATCACAATGAAGCAGCAGCAGTGAGTGAGTAGAAGAAGACTACTCACTCAACCCTGAAAAAAAAATCTAAATTGCAAAAATCTGACTTTTGTCAACGACTGGACAACAAAGTATGAATGTTGAGCAAGTGCTTGAATCATTATTTCCTGGTGGACCTTTTAAGCGACGGACTCGTTGATTCAGATAAGCAGCAACAATGGTAGAAGTCCCAGCGTGTAAGCTAATCATGAAACTTGGTCAAACATTTTTAAGTAGATATTGTGCATAAAGATATTGAGTTTGTTTTGTATTTAAATTGCTGACTTCATGATTTATTTTGTATTTGTTGTTATTTGTCTGAGAGTAGCAACACTGGCCTATCAAAGCCCATTTAATACATGTAACTCTAAATTTGACCAGTAGAGGGCGATAACGCTCCATCTTAGGTTTAAATCGTGTGATATATATTGTGTGCAGTGTTTGGTGTGTGAATGTTGTGTAATTTTTACATGTGTAAATATTTTTAGTTTATTGTGTGAATGTATTAACACTAAACCTTCTATTTTATTTATGTAAAATATTCAATGGACATTAATTATGGAAAATACACAAGACGTTATACTTTTGTAATGCTTATTTTATGTTTATATTTTCATCCTTACAAACCTAGCAAAATAATTCAAAAGGAACATCAATCCTCAACAAAACTTCTGAAGCGTGTGCAGCTTTTAACTAGTAGCAAGGGCAGAATAATGAATTTATTGACCGTGCAGTGTGAAAGCCGATGTGTTTACTTTGCAATTAAGTAAACACAGTTTCAAAGAAATATAACTTGCGGAGGCACTTTCCAACGAAACATCCACATTTCGCTGCCCTTGGGCTCTTGAAACTGTGGCCCTCTTTATCATGTAGTTATATGGGCCTGACATAAACCATGGATGTCGTACATTCTTTGAATGGTAAAGATATTTTGTCAACGAAAACAATGAACTATTGATGATGTGGTACGGTCATGAAAAAGAGGTGTGGCTTTCAGTTAATAGCATCTAATAGAAGTCATTTCTAAGTTTTTTTTCTTGCATTTTTACAGAATTTCTATGTAGGAAATGCCTTCCAAAACATTTAAAAAATGATAAAATATTTTCCAACTTCAAAGGGCATGGCAAAAAGGGCCCCCTTGAACCTCTGCTGATATTTTTCAATTCCTCTTCTTTTTTTCCCCCCTCACTGAGTAGTTTCCATATTGCACATTTGGTCCCTCTGATTCTTCTCCACTTCATTTTTGCCTCAGAGCATTTGAGGATGAGGTCAAGGCCAGGCTGGGTGTGGTGGAGTGTGCAAAGCATGATTTGATACAGCCTTTCAATGTTCTGCAGGAGAAAGAGGGTAAGCAGCCATCTTGCTTTTTTCAGTCTTGATAAATCATTTTCTCCCTGCTAACTGAGCACAACCCTCTTTGTGCTCAGGTGAGTTTGTAGCCCAGTTCAAGTTCACTGTACTGCTCATGGCCAACGGACCACTGCGAATTACAAACAGTCTCCATGAACCTGAGTTCTATAAGTCGGAGCTCGAAGTGGAAGACCCAGATTTAAAGGTAAGACGTGTTTGAAGAATGGGACATCTCATCCTTTGCTTGTGAAGATGATGCCTGACTAACGGGTTGCCATTTGGGACTGAGTCAGCATTTTCAAAGCCATTAAGTGTTGATGTACTGTGTCCTCATGAGGTTATGGAATTCATTTTCTTTCTTTTTTTGTCTATTTAGGCTTTGCTTCAAAGCTCAGCCAGCCGCAAGACACAAAAGAAAAAGAAAAAGAAGGTGAGTAATAAATTAGCTTGATACAGGTCATTGGTGCTCCTCGTTTGGATTATAATACATTTCCCTCCTTTCATTAAGGCCTCAAAGACTGTGGAGAGTGCAACAGGACAGGCTATGGAGACTGAAGCTGCAGAATAAATTGCCACATACAGCAATTTGTGATGCACTCCAAGAACAGACGTCAGAAACGCTTCTGTCCCAGCTGTCTGAGGCACTCGGTGCACGGCTGCTCCCAACACTTCCAAAATCTAACATGTCAGTCTGGGATGAAGCTGCTACTAAATGATTTCACTGCATCTAAAAAAAACTCTTGACACATCTCAAGTAAATATTGTTGTTCTTGAAGCAGCTTTTGTCTCTACAACAGTGAATACAACTCATCGGGAGTTTTTTTTTTATGTGTGTATTAATACGGTAAATTCACACGGGTATTATTACCATTTGACCCTGAACCTTCATCCCACAGTAAATGCATTGAAACAATATTGTCAAATAATGGTCAGAACTGTCAGTGTTATTGTGTGGCGCTCACAGATTGCTTCCTTCACCTGATGCCAAGGCAACTATGGTACTTCAGCTTCTTGTGTGCACTGATACGTCCATGTAACTACTTTCACACAAGGTACAGGTTTGACACAGTAAGCAAAATACAGATCTTTGTTTGGTTTATATACTAGTACTTTGTACTGTGTATACTGCTAGGCATTATAGATACTGACAATATGACAAGATATACTGGATGAGAAATTCACAGATGAGCTGTGGAAGCAACAACCTTGCATGGGTTGTGTGCATTTAGCCTTGTTTCTCCACCAGGTCTGATAGTATGTGTTTACATAAGTCCTCAAATGGATCATTTTGTAAAACAAACCATAGTTTCAGAGACTATTTTTGGAATAATTAAAAAGCTGCCTGACATCATTTGTGCTTGTTTTTTTATTTGTGTCATTGATTGATTAATTGATTGAGACTTTTATTAGTAGGTTGCACAGTGAAGTACATATTCCGTACAATTGACTACTAAATGGTAACACCCGAATAAGTTTTTCAACTTGTTTAAGTCGGGGTCTACTTAAATTGATTCATGATACAGATATATACTATCATCATAATACAGTCATCACACAAGATAATCACATTGAATTACTTACATTATTTACAATCAGGGGGTGGGGGGTAGGATATGGACAGCAAGTAATGGACATAGAGGGAGAGAGATCAGAAGGCATAAGAAAAAGTATCTGCATTTGATTGTTTACATTTGATTATTAGCAATCCAGGGAGGGTGTTAGTTAAGGGTTGTAGCTGCCTGGAGGTGAACTTTTATTGCGGTTTTGAAGGAGGATAGATATGCCCTTTCTTTTATACCTGTTGGGAGCGCATTCCACATTGATGTGGCATAGAAAGAGAATGAGTTAAGACCTTTGTTAGTTCGGAATCTGGGTTTAACGTGGTTAGTGGAGCTCCCCCTGGTGTTGTGGTTATGGCGGTCATTTACGTTAAGGAAGTAGTTTGACATGTAGTTCGGTATCAGGGAGGTGTAGTGGATTTTATAGACTAGGCTCAGTGCAAGTTGTTTAACCCTGTCCTCCACCTTGAGCCAGCCCACTTTGGAGAAGTGGGTAGGAGTGAGGTGGGATCTGGGGTGGAGGTCTAGAAGTAACCTGACTACCTTGTTCTGAGATGTTTGGAGTTTAGATTTGAGGGTTTTGGAGGTGCTAGGGTACCAGGAGGTGCATGCGTAATCGAAAAAGGGTTGAACGAGAGTTCCCGCCAGAATCCTCACGGTGCTTTTGTTGACCAGAGAGGAGATTCTGTAGAGAAATCACGCTCGTTGGTTAACCTTTCTGATTACCTTGGTTGCCATTTTATCACAGGAAAGGTTAGCCTCTAGAATGGAACCTAGGTAGGTGACCTCATCTTTCCTGGTGATAACAATGTCACCCACTTTTATAGTGAAGGATGGATTCCATTTTACCCAAGTGTATGGATAGCTTGTTGTCAGCGAGCCAGGTGCAAGTTCTACAGAGCTCAGCACTGAGGATTTTCTCCACCTGTGACTTGTCCTTGTCGGATCCCAGCAGGGCAGAGTCATCCGCAAACAAAAACAATTCACAGTCGCATGCCGATGACATGTCGTTTATGTATATTAGGAACAGTAAAGGTCCCAATATACTGCCTTGGGGGACTCCACAGCTCACCGAGAGGGCGGGGGGGACGGTGCCGTTCACCTCTACCACCTGCTCCCTCCCCTCCAAGTAAGATTGCATCCAGCTCCATGAGGTTTTGTTAAATCCGATTGCTCTGAGCTTATCCAACAGTATAGCGTGGTTAACGGTGTCAAAGGCCTTCTGAAGGTCCAGCATGACCATGCCGCAGTATTTGCCCGCGTCCACCTCATGTTTGATGTGGTCGGTCAGATAGAGAAGGCATGTGTCAGTGGAGTGGTTAGTTCTGATTGGAGTTCATTGGATTCAACATTTAAATATGTCCTGATTTTGATCTGTGCTGTAGCAGCAAAAAACATTTTTTTAAATCCATAATTAGGTTGTATTGGACATAAGTGTGTGAAGCAAGTGGGAAGCGACTGGGATGAGAATCAGCACCTCCAAGTCCGAGTCCATGGTTCTCGCCCGGAAAAGGGTGGAGTGCCAGGGAGGAGATCTTGCCCCAAATGGAGGAGTTCAAGTACCTCAGAGTCTTGTTCACGAGTGAGGGAAGAGTGGATCGTGAGATCGACAGGCGGATCGGTGCGGCGTCTTCAGTAATGCTGACGCAGTATCGATCCGTTGTGGTGAAGAAGGAGCTGAGCAGTAAGGCAAAGCTCTCCATTTACCGGTCGATCTACGTTCCCATCCTCACCTATGGTCATGAGCTTTGGGTCATGACCGAAAGGACAAGATCACGGCTACAAGCGGCCGAAATGAGTTTCCTCCGCCGGGTGGCGGGGCTCTCCCTTAGAGATAGGGTGAGAAGCTCTGTCATCCAGGGGGAGATCAAAGTAAAGCCGCTGCTCCTCCACATCGAGAGGAGCCAGATGAGGTGGTTCGGGCATCTGGTCAGGAAGCCACCCGAACGCCTCCCTCGGGAGGTGTTTAGGGCACATCCGACCGGGAGGAGGCCATGGGGAAGACCCAGGTCACGTTGGGAAGACTATGTCTCCCGGCTGGCCTGGGAACGCCTTGGGATCCCCCGGGAAGAGCTGGACGAAGTGGCTGGGGAGAGGGAAGTCTGGGCTTCCCTGCTTAGGCTGCTGCCCCCGTGACCCGACCTCGGATAAGCGAAAGAAGATGGATGGATGGATGGATGGATGGATGGACATAAATATTTAATCTCGTACTTCGAGTATGTTTAACTGTAAGGTGCTATCACATTGCCCGTTTGGCTCACACGGGAATGAAGTTAGTTGATGTAACGGCCTTTGACCCTGCTTACATGCTGTAAGCTTTATTTACATTTTAAAAGACCTGACATGTTTTCCAAGTCCATTACACTGTAGCACACTACAATAAATAACAGCAATTACCCAATATAACTGATAAATAGGGAAACAACTTCCCTGGTGTAATTTGACATTTTATTGGCAATGAAAGATTAACCTTTACCTATATAGAAGCAGTAGTGTGACTCGGCATTATTTAATCAGTAACGCGATCCAAAACCATGGATTGGAATAAATTCCCCACGTTGCACTGCGACTGTGACGTCTGAAGCGTCGCGCTTTTATGACGTCAGGCATAAAACGGCTTCCATGCAGTTGGTACGTACGTGCTTTAATGTGTCTCTACTACTATCCGAGGTAATCCTTCTCTCGTTTGAGTAATCTTACTAATCTTGCATCCTTATTTTACTCTCTTAAGACTGACACTTCGCCATGAGAGCCAAGGTATGTAAATACATTTCCCTGTATGACATAAATGACTCTTATTTGACGCTTACGTTTGCTTGCTAGTAGCTAGCTTGCTAACTCGATTAGTGTGTCGACCTTTTTAGTGCTGTGTAATGATTTGTCGTGTTTTAATTCAAAATGTACGTAGATGGTAACGAATTAAACGTTTATATACAATTTTTTTAACATGTTTGGTTTTCATCTTGCGTAGTGGAGAAAGAAGCGCATGCGCAGGTAAGAAGTCACGCTTAGCCACACTGCCGGATGTTTTTTTCAATCCAAATTAACCTTTAATGTCATGACATAGGCTGAAGCGCAAAAGGAGAAAGATGAGGCAGAGGTCCAAGTAAGCTGTCTTCTGGGGTTCGTGGCTGTGATGTTAGTCAGTACCCGGTGAGAAGAGAGTGCAGCCAGGACGGCCTTCATGTTGGAGTCCTTCCATCAGCATGTCCGCATGAGGCACGAGTTGCTCACCAATGTCTGCAGGTCGGAGGACTGTTTTTGGTGATATTCTGGACTCTGGTTGTTCCTTTTTGACTGTTCTTTTCAATGTTCAAACTTTTTTTATGCTTTGATTAAAGGTTTGGGTGTTTTTAAAACAATAGCAATTGGTTGAGTGTTTACTATTGATCAATGGCGGGCCGTGTGTTTCCCACCTTCAGTGATGTCCGACTTCAATAATTACCTCTCAAAATACCATAATTGATGTCACCACATGATCATTGCTGGAGAAATACTCTACAGCAGGGGTCCCCAAATTACGGCCCGCGGGCTGGATCCGGCCCGCCAGCGTCCAAAATCAGGCCCTCGGGAAGTCCCAAGTAATTAAAAAAATTGTCTTTTCTTATCCACTTTGTACCGCTTGCTACTCGCGGTGTCTCCTATCCACTCAGGCAAATCATATTGTCTAAAAATGCATTTTCTCATCGATAATGTGACATCATCGCGAGCGTGGAAAGTGCGCTATATATATCTAATAAAAAAATATAAATATATATACACACATCCCGGCCAAATTGTTTTAACCCAATGCGGCCCCTGAGTCAAAAAGTTTGGGGACCCCTGCTTTACAGGAACACATTTACGCCCCACTGGGCATTGAATCACAACAGTATACAAAACGGGTTATTTTCTGATCAATTAAAACAGACCGGTACTGTAAATTTATTTGCTTGGCTTATGCAAATTCCAGTCAAAGTTAGATTCAAAGTACACACTTCTCAAAGATATATTAACTGCCCTGACCACATGATGGTGACAAATACACATGTAACAATGTTAATTAAATGACAAAGCATGACACACTTTAACAAGAGTTGACAACTTTTAGTTGTAACAGAACAGCTACTGTAACAACTTGCAATCTGATTGGCTATTGCAACTGTCTCTCAACTATGTTCTCAAATGTATCCACTAACGGTCCGATGAGTATCCAATCACAGGACGTGTAAATGTCACGTTCGACCATAGGCCATCTAGAACAGTGGTCCCCAACCTTTTTGTAGCTGCGGACCGGTCAACGCTTGAAAATTTGTCCCGCGGTTTATTTTTTTAATTTTTTTTTCATAAAGAAATACAATCATGCGTGCTTCCGGACTGTATCCCTACATTCTGTATTGATCTATATTGATATATAATGTATATATTGTCTTTTTTATGTAGATTTAATTAAAAATATATTTTTTAAATTCTTAAATTTCTTGTGCGGCCCGGTACCAAGTGGTCCGGGCCGCGGCCCGGTGGTTGGGGACCACTGATCTAGAAGGCCTTACTGACAACTCGTGATCTGATTGGCTATCGCAACTGTATCACTGCATGTCCCCGATCACTTAGGTGCACGGACGCCTGCATTGTTGATTCTGAAGGCGTCTGGCAGATTTGGTACAGCATAGCAACATAAGCTAGCTGAATTCTGATTGGATACAAACTAAAACTAAAAACAACAGCGCTGGAATGAACATATGACATGAGTGTGAATACTTTTAGATATTTAGGGAAAGTAAATTAAAAATTAATTTTATCTTTAATTATGATCATGATTTTTGGTTATGTTAGGCCAGCAGAGAATGCCTGACGGCACACCACTGCTATTTATACTCTATAATGTACACATAGACTTTTGAGTCCCCGATTGACTGTTTAGTTTACAGTTGTCTAACTCAAGACCTGGGGTCCATATCTGGCCCACCACATTATTTTAAGTGGCCCACAAGCCTTGTAATACACATCAAAGTATTTTGTTTACTAAATGTAGTTTGTTTTCTGATAGTAAAATATACATGTACTGCATACAATTGTATATATTTGTATTCAATACTATCTAATATAACAAATATACATTTTCTTTACTAAAATAAAAAATACACAAACATGCTTAGCTTATGTATAAATCTGTAATAATAATGTTATGTTAATGTAATGTTAGTTATATTTGTATACATTTAAGTTGGAATGAAGTAATCCAATAAAAATGAACTAGTTTTTTTGTGTTTCCTAATATGGTAAAATATATTAACATTGCAAATTTTCTGTTAAAAATAAGTGACTTATTATTTCAAAGAAAGGTGTCCATTAAATTGTATATTGTAAATGACAATTGATTTTACTGAAGAAAAAAACAAACTGGTGCTGTTTTCTATTTACAGTAATAAACCACAAAAACAACCACCATAGAATTTGCAAATAAAAACCTTAGCTCTCACCAGAATTCTGCCGTTAAAAAACCCAGTTTTTCTGTTTACAGTAATACACCGTTACAACCATATAGTTGAAACGTGAAGTGGAAGAATTTTACAGTAATATGCTGTTTTAAAAATAAATAAAAAAAACATTCTTTTATACATTTCTGGCGACTGAGCAGCCAGTCTACAGATTTTTTTACGCCGTACGTAAAAATAAATAAAAAGTGTGTGTGTGTGTGTGTGTATACTGTATATATATATAGGTAATTCCTTACATATATTTATATTCATATGTTACTCACTGTTACAAGCAGCCCTCTGAGAAAAGTCATAACTGCGATGCGGCCCTCAAGGAAAACAGGTTTGAGTCGTTTGACAGCCTTGAATTAGGTAATCTAAAAATATTGAATTAGTTACATTTTGAGGTTTAGTGTAATCTATGCATTACATTTAATAATAGGTACTTCATACAGTCAGAAGCCAAACATGTCAAACCGTTTTCCCCTCAAGTATATGGTGTCTAATGCTAAAATATGGTAATATTTTGTAAATTATGAATGTTTGTGTCAAACGTACAAGCATCCCCAATAACTTGCAGCAAGCAAGCGCTTTTCAGTCATTTTTAGGCAAGCCGTCTATCGCTCATGGGAACATTGGGAGGAAAACAAAACAAATGTTTTCGAGGGTTGTTTTTTTTTAGCAGACATTTGGTCAGTCTTGCTTGTATGTAAACAATGTACAAATTTAGCACTGGTCAATTCCTCAAAACATCTCATGATTTGAATTGCTGTGGGAATGTTGTAACTTTAGTTCAGAGCTCATTCAACACAACCTGTGTCCCCTGTAGAAGAAAACTCTAGTTTAGTTTGGTCCCAAATCGATTTATGCTTTCCCTCAAGGTGGACACTGCACTTCAATATAACTACTGTAGTTTGAGCTCATATGTAGTTTCTAGGAGAACTATGTAGTATCTGAAGGTGCTTAAAGGAACTCCTGAAACTTTGAAGGCAGAGGATTTCAAAGGTGAGGTGCTAGAAGACTTCATGTTAGTGCACAGCACCTTGAAAACTGCAAGAATGATGCAATATTTAATCAAATTCATGGGGATTTGGGGAGGCCACAACCTTATCTCACTGCGCCACAAACTTATAAAAAAAAAGCCCCCCCCCCCCCACAATCATGATCATTAGTGTGCAAAATACTGAAATGAGGCCTATTAAATTTTACATGTCATGAGTTTGACCTTTCAAAAATTACTTATGATTTCCTCATCACAGCACTTAAGACTGAATTCTGCTTCTTTTTCTCCTTGTGTTGTAGTTGCTGCTTCTCAGCTGACAGGCATGGTCACCATGTGAGCTGTTTCATTTGTGCAAGTCACTATAGACCTTCTGGACACAGAATTGAAACTAATCTGCCAACATATCTGCAGCTTCCTTCCTTAAACCTGACTTGTCTTTACAGTCTTTAAATTTGGGTTTCTACATAACAGCTACAAGAATACTACACATTTTCTTTTGTCATATTTACTGTGCATAGAGATAGAAGTGACACTGGTGTATAACGCACTGCTACTATGGAAAAACCCACCAATTAAGGAGTTACGTTATATCAATTTTAGATGGTAGAAAATACATAAATATACACTATATTGCCAAAAGTATTTGGCCACCTGCCTTTACTCACATATGAACTTGAAGTGCCATCCCATGGAATTGTCCAAAATGTTTTGGTATCCTAGAGCAGTGGTTCTCAAAAGGGGGTACGCATACCCCTGGGGGTACTTGAAGGTATGCCAAGGGGTACGTGAGATTTTTTTTAAATGTTCTAAAAATAGCAACAATTCAAAAATCCTTTATAAATATATTTATTGAATAATACTTCAACAAAATATGAATGTAAGTTCATAAACTGAACATCAAATCAAGTAGGCTATTCCATTCATTACCATAAACCCAGAGTTTCCCCCCATGCCATGATGGTTTGACCCTCACTAAGATGTCTGTCAAAAAGAACTGTGAAAAGAAATGCAACAATGCGATATTCAGTGTTGACAGCTAGATTTTTTTGTGGACATGTTCCATAAATATTGATGTTAAAGATGTATTTTTGTGTGAAGAAATGTTTAGAATGAAGTTCATGAATCCAGATGGATCTCTATTACATCCCCCAAAGAGGGCACTTTAAGTTGATGATTACTTCTATGTGTAGAAATCTTTATTTATAATTGAATCACTTGTTTATTTTTCAACAAGTTTTTAGTTATTTTTTATATCTTTTTTTCCAAATAGTTCAAGAAAGACCACTACAAATGAGCAATATTTTTGCACTGTTATACAATTTAATAAATCAGAAACTGATGACATAGTGCTGTGTTCTACTTCTTTATCTCTTTTTTTCAACCAAAAATCATTTTCTCTGATTAGGGGGTACTTGAATTAAAAAAAAATCACAGGGGGTACATCACTGAAAAAAGGTTGAGAACCACTGTCCTAGAGCATTCTAAACTCCTTTCACTGGAACTAAGGGGCCAAGCCCAACTCCTGAAAAACAACTCCACACCATAATTCATCCTCCACCAAATTTCACACAATGCAGTCCGAAATGTAGCGTTCTCCTGGTAACCTCCAAACCCAGACCTATACCTTATAAATAACTTTGATTAGAACATTTTAGGTTTTCAAAAAAGGTAACCATGATCATCAAAGATAACAAATCAAAGGTTGACATATTTCACTTGGTATGTAATAAGATTATATCACATATTAGTTTCACATTTGAAGTTGGAATTGCTGAAATGAATATAAGTTTACACAATATTCAAAAGTGACTTTCACCTGTACATGTTGTGTACTTGGCAGGTAACAAAACACTAAACCAGGGGTGCCCAAATGTTTTGCCTCCAATGGCCAAAATGAAATGTGCCAATGGGCCCCATTTTGTGTGAAGTCAATGGATGACCAGGTGTCATATGAAATTTTACCCTAAACATATTCCTAGCCTCTTCCTGCTCTGTCACTTATAAAATGTCACTTAGTGCCGGTGTATGTACTTGGTGCAAGCTCAGGAAGGATTGCAAATTAATGTTTTGAAATATATTGAACAATTTCTTTCCATGAATGTGGTTAAGAAGAAAACATGCATTAAGTTCATTTTTAAATAGGAAAATCGTTTTTACATAAACAAAGAGTGAATTATTTTTGTAGGGGTTTGGGGTGCCGCCAAATCAAATTCTGCTTCGGGCCCCAATTTAGCCAGGGGCCTTGCAGACATGCCATGAATGATTGTGTGAGCTTGAAAGTGGTTAGTATGAATCAGTGGCGGACCGTGCGTTTCCCACCTAAGCCTTCAGTGATGTCCGACTTCAATGATTACCTTTCAAAATACCATCATTTATGTCCCCATGTGACCATTGCTGGAGAAATACTATACAAAAACACATTTACGCCCTACTAGGCAATAAATCACCTCGACAGTGTACAAAAAGGGTAATTTTCTGGCGCATTTAAAAAATCAATAAACCCGCATCAGCAATTAAAACATATCTTATGTGGTACTGTCAAAATTAAAATGGAAAAAAAACATATTAAACGTGAAAAAAAGAAGAAATAGAATATTTGAACTTACAATTTGTAGCACCCATTCTACTTCGTATAGCCCCTCACAGTCGGTTGATTCGAGTGGAAATGGCGGGCATTTCCCCATTTCATCGCCGACATCGTCTCACAAGATGTAGTTTCTCTTTAAATATCCTTGAAAATTACCTTGCAAATATATATCTGCCACCTAATCAACGTTTTGTTCTCCTTCTCTGTGGGTCAACACTTCCCGCTTCCTGCTAAATTGCAACTTGTGAATGGATACTCACTTTGGAATGACAAGTGAGTATCCAAACACAGTCTCGTTAACATCAGGCTACCTAGATAGGCTACTATCAACAACTTGTGATCTGATTGGCTATCGCAACTGTCTCTCAACTCTTGTGTTCTCAAATTCATCCACTAACGGTCCCGGTGAGTATCCAATCACATGACGCATAAATGTCACGTTCAACCTTAGGCCAGCTAGAACAGTGTTTTTAAACCTTTTCTGAGCCAAGGCACATTTTTTTCATTGAAAAAATCTGGAGGCACACCACCAGCAGAAAACATAAAAAAATTAAACTGAGTAGCCGATATTGACAATAAAAAGTTATTCTCGCAATTGTTGGATATGACTTTAAACCATAACCAAGCATGCACCACTATAGCTCTTGTCTCAAAGTAGGTGTACTGTCACAACCTGTCACATCACGCTGTGACTTATTTGGAGTTTTTTGGTATTTTCCCGTGTTTAGTGATTTAGTTCTTGTCTTGCGCTTCTATTTTGGTGGCTTTTCCTCTTTCGTTGGTATTTTCCTGTAGCAGTTTAATGTCTTCCTTGAACGCTATTCCCCGCACCTGCTTTGTTTTAGCAATCTAGAATATTTAAGCTGTGCGGGCGCTATCCTTCTTTGTGGGGACATTGTTGATTGTCATGTCATGTACGGATGTACTTTGTGGACGCCGTCTGCTCCACACGCTGTAAGTCTTTGCTGTCGTCCAGCATTCTGGTTTTGTTTACTTTGCAGCCAGGTCAGTTTAAGTTTTGTTCTGCATAGCCATCCCTAAGCTTCAATGCCTTTTCTTAGGGGCACTCACCTTTTGTTTATTTTTGGTTTAAGCATTAGACACCTTTTTACCTGCACATTGCCTCACGCTGTTTCCGACATCTACAAAGCAATTAGCTACCGGCTGCCACCTACTGATATGGAAGAGTATTTCACAGTTTCACGAGCTCTAGACAGCACCAATACTCAACAATGGCATATTTGCGGATTATAATTACTGGTTTGCAAAAAATGTTTTAACTCAATTAGGTGAAATTACATAATCTCCCACGGCACACCAGACTGTATCTCACAGTGGTTGAAAAACACTGAGCTTGAAGGCCTTACTGACAACAACTCGTGTCTATCAACTGTACGTCCCCGTTCACTTACAGTGCACAGACGCCCGCATTGTTGATTCTGAAGGCCTCTGGCAGATTTCGTACAGCATGGCAACATAAGCTAGCTGAATTTTGATTGGATACAAACTCTAAACAAAAAAGAACAGCACTGGAAAGAGCATAATATGACATTAAGAGAATATGACTAATTTTAGATATTTATGGAAAGTACATTAAAAAATTACTTTTATCTTTAATTATGGTCAGGATTTCTGGTTATGTTAGGCCAGCAGAGAAGGTCTTGCTGGCCCTGATGGCACACCACTGGTATGAATATGTAATACATTTAAGAAGTCTTTCCTTTTGTATTTCTAGTGAGCAGGTGGCTTATTTATGATTGACTGACTCCAAAACAAATCCTGTAAATAGTGTCATGGTCTGTGTGAGGAGATCGCCATGTTTGCAGAGTAAAAGACCAACAAACTTTACGCCCTTTGAGCAAATACGGCTAATTTGGCTTTTCAGACGCAACTCTTTCACTGCCTCAAGTGAAGGTAGTGCAGCTGGGACTGGTGCATTAACATTGCATTAGTGACAATGCATTATAAATAACAGCTGTAACACTGTCAATATATACCAGGATTTCACAGCATTTAACAGTATTGTTTCAAAGTATCATTCTGTCAGCAAAATGTACTGTAACATTACAACACATGACTGTAAAAAAATTGCCCTTATATTTCACAGGGATGAACTGTTGACTTCACAGTAAAATACTGTAATCAGATAGTCCTCTGTAATATCACAATAAAATACTGTGAATTCAAACATATTTGTCTCTCAAGGGGTTTCAACAGCTTGTGCAGTCGGTGCACAGTATGCTGTTAAAACAAGAGAGTATGACATTACAACTGTGAAGTTAAAGCATTTAGTTCTAGCTTCGGGAATATTTTATATTAGTTGTTGTGAACAAAATTATCACGGTTTTAATTGTTATCGTGGTATTGTTGAATGTGCTCAAAAAGTACTTATACACACACTGCAATACTTTGACCAAGTTTTTCTTTTTAAATTACTAAAACAAATAGGCCCACTGTTAGAAATCCCACTATTGTGTATGCTTTGTGTTTCTTATGCTTCACTGTTGGGCGTTGTGGCCTCCCACTCTGTTCAGTGGTCCTTAAACGCACCTTAAAAACACATCCGTCTGGTATTC